>NC_042301.1:1449412-1644412 GCF_901000725.2 Takifugu rubripes | reverse complement strand
CCAGCGTTTTCACCTCTGACCTTCATGCGACAGGAATCCGGAACCAGTAATGCAGCTAATCTAGTTGTGGCAGAGTGATGATGTTGGCAGTAGCAATAACACACAGGATGCGTGCACGTGTGTGTGTGTGTGTGTATGTGTGTGCAAAGGTCACCAGGTTCAGAGGGTCAGCAGATGAGCCAACAGCTCGGTTAATAACGCTCATCCAGCGAGATATCTGTGATTTCAGCCTCTTATCGTGACTTTATCACTACTTACTACAGAATTATTGGTACCAACAGTTCAACAGCAATGCTCACGCGTTCGTTTGCTTCAGAGGAGACTGGGAATACACCAGTTTATAGCCCCATAGCGGGTAAACATAGAAGATATAGGCGTTCAAGCCCTCATGAGAAGCGTCCCGATTTTGAAAACAGTAAATCGAGTGCAGGCGGGATCGGGGTCGGGGTGCAGAGTCCCAGCGAAGGCCCTGAGGATAATGGAGTAAAGGTCTACAAGGTGATCACCCACCTTGTGAAACAGGATAGATCAGAGGTGGTCTCCCGGGTGGGTTCACTTATTTATACAGAGCAGCAGTTGACAGACTATTTATGGGGGTCTGCGCAGATATGGTGGCGGAGGGCCACAAATAAATGACATAGTGTTTAGGAGACAGTGTGGGATGATGTAATAGACTGTTTTCCCTACTCATAATTCCTTCCAGGAATAATTTAGCTCATGTGACTTAGATTTGGCTCCAGGTTTATTATATCAGTCACGTCAGCGCGCGTCGGACGGGAACGGTGATGTCATCGCTATATGCTGATGTCCGCTGGGAATATAATTAGAGGAAATATTCCGCGCTGAGTTTAATCTTTTTTTATATCCCAGCCTGCTAATACCGTAGTATTCTGTGTTTATTTTCGACCCGTCTTTGGTTCCAGCATGTCGTGCAAATGGCGTCTGAAGTCATAATCATGTGTTCGGTTCAGAAAGACCGCCACCCCCATACGCCGGAGAGGCGTGCAAGGCTGTTGAACGCCTGTTGTTTTTGTCACGTCTGCTTGCAGGCAAAGGCATTTTATTCCTACTGGACCGAACCCGCAACCATCAGAAACCTTAAAAGAGGGCTGGCCAGCTTACTCCAAGTACAGCTAAAAAGTGGAAAAGTCTTAGAGGTAACTGTTAAAACCACTGTCGGGTCATATTTTCAGCCCGTTTGCCCGACCGTGTGAATAGATCTAATGCCTGTGAACAGAATGACGTGTCTGGAAGGTGCACAGTGGCGTACAAGGTCGACCAACATCGCGTGACAAGGACCAAACTCCTGGAGACATGCAAGACTGCAGAGACGGGATTCACCATGCACAGCCAGGTCCGTCGGCCTCCGGGCCAGCTCACAGAGACGTGGGTCCCCTCGCACCCCCGTTCTGGAACTAGTATTCTGTCCAATTCCAGGTGTTGGGTGTGAGCAGGAAGTCCAGCTCTGTTACAGTGTTCACATTCGAAGACGGTTTCATTCGCTCCGCCGTGGCTGAAGAAACGCACACGTTAGCCGTCAACGCCCGCAGATCTGCTGCGGCTGATGTGGTGTCCAGGTAAGCATTTCGATATAAAAGAGCCCCCTTCCTGGTCCAGACGCAGGTTCCATTTGCAGTTTCCTCTCAGGCAGACGCTCACGTTAGTCGGGACGGAGGCCGGACCGCTGGAGGCTGCTGGGAAAGACGCGAACGGGGTCGTCAAGTCAGTCGATGGAAAACTGGCAGCTGTCGGGATCATGCTGGAGAAGGTCAAATCCCAGTGCAAGGGATGTCCCTCAGTGAGTACCTGGTCACAAATCCACATCGGCGCCAAACGATTTAATCTGTTGTTAAAATTTCATACAAACTCTAGTGAAATCGAAAATGTTTATGTGCCAAGTTGTAATTTATGAAGCCAGGATGGTTAAGAAAAGTCATTGCCATAGCAAGTATTAGCATGTAGCATCTCCTGCCTCGCTCCCTTGTGCTTACATGTTTGCTTTCTTGATTAATCAAAGTAGGGATGTGACATGACAATTTCACGATGTAGGGAAGATGAAAAACATGAACAACTAGCATTCTAAATGGTTTCGTTGCTCACTTAGCTGCTTCACTAACATTTAAATGCCTCCTGGCCTTCAGAGTATGAGAACCTGGATTGCACGAATAACGACTGTGACTAAATGGCTCTATCGGGAGATATTGGGTATATTTTTGTACTGTCGACTGCAGTCTCACTTATCCTCTCCCCCTGTGTTTTCCCTCACAGCTTTTCGAGCATTGGCAGGCTCTGCGGAAGCAGCTGGAGCCCGATAGGCTGTCCTCGGCTACGGCTCCTCGCAGCTTCCTGGCCCTCATCCAGAGCATTAGGAAGGCGTCCAAGGACGAGATCCTCAAAGTTCTGAAGGATGCCAGCAAGTCATCTCTGTAATTCGGCTTCTCGTTTCTTTGCCATAGCTTTCACTGGTCCCTTGAGCTCATACTCACCTCTCTGCGTGGTGGTTGCAGGCCTCAGGTGGTGGACGCTGTGACGTCCTCCCAGACAGCTGCTTCCCTGGATGCTATGCTGGAGTTCCTAAACTTCACTGATGCTAAGGGTCTGGTTCTGCAGGAGAGGTTTCTATACGCATGTGGCTTTGCGTCGCATCCCGACGAGCGGATGCTCCAAGCTCTGCTGGTGAGGAACACCTCCTTATTCTTGACCTGGTTAATCTGGCCGCAGTGTTATTGCAGAGCTTTTTAACGGGAGGGGTTTCCATTGTAGGATATTTTGAAGGGGAAGATCGGCAGCACTGACATTAAAGAATCTGTGGTGATCATTATGGGGGCCCTGGTCCACAAGCTGTGTCAGAAAGGAGCTTGCAACTCACCGGTGAGCTTCCAGGACATTTGAAAGGACATTTCATCAAAAGGCTCTGTGGAAATGACTGAATAATGTCACTTTTCAGGCTGTGATGCAGGCAAAGCACCTGATTTTAAACGGCCCTGACAGCAGTCAGGTCGAGTCCGAGGTCCAGATGTACCTTCTCGCTCTGAAAAACTCCATGCTTCGTGAAGCCATCCCCATCTTCACCAAATATGCCGAGTCAGAGGTCGGAGCACTCAGCACCATCGCCCTCACTGCCCTGCAGAGATACGACGTCAGCCTCTTGACCGACGAGGTGAAGACACGGGACCAACCAAAGACTCGGTACTGTCCGGAGCGGACTGGCATCCGTCGTGAAGTAAATGGCAATGTTGTCTTGTAGGTTAAGCGCACGGTGAGCAGGGTTTATCACCAGAACAGAAGAATCTATGAGAAGAACGTGAGAGCCGCTGCAGCCGATGTCATCCTCAGCAGCAACCCGTCTTACACGGAGGTCAAGAATCTGCTTCTGTCCATCGGACACCTACCTCACGAGATGAACAAGTACATGCTGTCCAAAATCCAGGACATCCTCCGCTTCCAACTTCCTGCCAGGTTTGTCCGATTGCCTCGGCACTCGGCGGGTTTTTCCGCGTCCTAAATTTTACGCAACTAAGTGCGTTTGTTTGTTTTTCAGAGCATTCACCTGTTTTCACCTGTACTTCTATATTTTTAAACAGTAAAGTCATACAGGAAGCCATGAAAGACATGATCTCGCATAACTACGACCGCTTTTCCAAAATTGGGTCCTCGTCCGCATTTTCTGGATTCATGGCACGTGAGTAGCGGCCTCATAAAGTTGTAAAACATGGACATTTTAGGCATTCGGTCCCGCACGCTAACACGGGACTTGCCAGTTGCACGCGCTGGGTCACCTGTATCTCCTCATCTACGCAGAATCGGCTGACTTGACCTCCACATACAGCTTGGACATTTTGTATTCCGGCTCTGGAATCCTGAGGAGAAGCAACATGAATATCTTTGGTGCTAGCAACGGAGCAATGCTACATGGCCTGCAGGTGATTAAGGGGTGGGTGGATTGCGGATGAGATTTCTAGGAAACATTGGATGACCGTCACCTCTCGGCTCAGGTGGCGATTGAAGCGCAGGGTCTGGAGTCGCTGATCGCCGCCACGCCCGACGAAGGGGAGGAGGGCCTGGAGTCCTTCGCTGGGATGTCGGCGCTGCTGTTCGACATCCAGCTGCGTCCCGTCACTTTCTTCAAAGGTTACAGCGACCTCATGTCCAAAATGTTTTCTATGACCGGGGAGCCCATGAATGTCGTGAAGGGCCTCATTCTGCTGAGCGATCACTCTGAGGTAAGCTTACCTTCGCGTCCTATAAGGATGATCCACCTTTTTAATCCTACCCCTCATGTTTTGGCTTTTTTTGTACCCAATTGAGTTGTTATGTTGTGAATTTTGGATGTGTTTCTTTTTAGTGTTGAAAGCCGTGAAGTTTAAAGAAACACACTCGCTGGCGAGATTGTTTAACGTCGGGTCGAATCAGCACTTTTGAGAAATGCTAAACTATGAATGTGAAGTGAAGATAATTCAGAAATTCAACAGATATAAAGTGGGAATCCAGGTGTCTATATGGGTCACCATGAAAGGCCTTGACCTGTAATCTAGTTTCTTATGTAGAACAGCAGGTCAGATCTTTGAGAAGCTACAATATCAATTGTGGGGAACATGAGTATGATGGAAAGCTTTTTAAACGCTTCCTGCATTCTGCTCCAGGTCATCCACCTGCAGTCTGGTCTGAGGGCGAGTGCAGAGTTCCAGGGTGGCCTCGCCATTGACATCTCAGGAGGCATGGAGATCAGTCTGTGGTACAGAGAGTCCAAGACCAGTGTGAACAACAGGTACAGTCAGGAAACAACTCACTAACAGCCGCAGCATTCAGCTTTTTCCTGTCACTCAAGCAGATCCTTGGTATACAGTACAATTACATAAGGTTATGTATGTTGTAAGTAGGTCACAGCCTCGGTGACAACAACAACTGTATGTGAAGTATGACGTAATACTTCCTGCAGGACACTGGACTTTGTTACAGGCAGATAATTGTTGGAAAACACCTTTATTTCTAACTGGAAAGTCGGAGCCGTGTCACCATCCTGCAAATAGATTTGGCTCCATGTAAAACGCACGTGTACTTGAGATGGCCAAAAAGTGCTGCCTGATTCAGTTGTTCCACCAGCACACTGGACTCGCTCCAGCATTGTGCTTCGCGCCTGTCTTATTTGCAGGTTCCTGTAGACCATAGGTGTCAAACTCTGGCCCGTGGGCCAAATTTGGCCTGCAATGTAAAAATATTTGGCCCGCGAAGCCATACCAATTGACTATTAGAGCTGGCCTGCTAGTATTTTATTATATATATATATATATATATATATATATATATATATCAATCAAAAGGTTCCCTGTTATAGCTGGAGGAAGATTTTTTCAATAAATATCAATTTTGGTCCGTGACTTTGTCCCAGTTTTGAATTTTGGCCCACTGGGTATTTGAGTTTGACACCTCTGCTGTAGACTAACATCCAGTCTGAGATAGTGAGGATCAGTATCCAAAAATAACCCATAATGCAGCTCTCCTACCTGAGAATTGCCAAGAAAATAGGAGCGAATCTCACAATGGCGCCACCATCATTGAACGCTTCTTTTTCTGTCACTCTGCCCCGATTCAGGGCAGCCTTGGTGGTCACTGGAAATGTTACAGTGGATCTGGACTTCATGAGGGCAGGCGTGGAGGTCAGCTTTGAAACCGAGGCATCGCTTGACTTCATCACCACTGTCCAGTTTTCCGAATATCCCTTCCTTGTATGCATGCAGATGGACAAAGCCACCTTCCCCGTCAGGTACTGTCATACATACAGTTTTACTCTCGAACCCCCCCCCCCCCTTCCCCCTCCAACCCTCATCTCTCCTTGATGTTCTTTCAGTGACTATGTGACCAAGTATGAGGGCTTGCCTTCAGGAAAGAGCGTAACGTTACGCAGGGGGAGAAAGCAGCTGGTCCCCGGCTCCGAATTCCCACTTCATCAAGAGAATTCAAACATGTGCAAGAAGGTTTTTGATTCCAGCTGGTAGAAAATGTGAAATAACCAGGAACCATTAGCATTTTGAATGGCTCATTTCTGTCACTCAAAAAGCTTTTTTTTTATTCTTCAGGGACAAAACCAAAACTCAGCCTCCAGCAGTCAAATATTGTATAAAAAAAGTGAATTTTTTTTTCCACACACATCCAGTATTTACATTCCCGTGACTATTTAAGACATTTTAATTTTGCATTTTGTTTGAAATTAAAGATTCTCGGGTTGTCTTTGTATGGATTTTCTTGTATTTATGCTGGGCACACACAGGATGGCTCCTTGGAATGACATTAAAAACCACTGGCGTTAACACAGTTACGGAAAGTATTTACATGTAAATATCATTTCCCAATTAAATTTGTGCTCTAACATTACTCTTTATATGTGAAATAATTGATCGAAAACCAATTTCCTCCATTATTTAGAATTATATTGACGATATGTCTGAGCTCGCATGGGTCACCGATACGGTGGGTGAGAATTCTGCCAGAATTTTGATGCATTTCTAGGTTGGAACATGATGAGCTTTTCCATTTTTAAACGTGTGACTGTTCATGAGTGTATATGTTGCTAGAGCACCTGATTTTGACTGTCGTTGACAGCGCTTGTGCTGACGTAGAGAACCAGAGTACCGAAGAAATGAAGACGAGGGCAATTTTTCAAAACACCCAGATGTTGGAGGAGTTTGGAAAGTTTCTGGAAAAGAGTCCTGTGGGTGTCAGGGAACCATGAAACCCTTACAGAGGGTTCAAACTAAGATCTTCAGCAGTTAGGATGTAAACAGAGATGAATATAACCAGAGTGGGGACCTGAAAGTACCCCAGGAGAGGTGGGTGGGAGAGTGGAGCCTCTATTGATAATACAAAAAAATCTGGAGGAACGAGCACGTTCATACCCTCGGGCCTCCTGGACAAGTTCTCAGATAGTCAACAGAAACAGTTTGTGTTGGACTGTGTGCTATTTATAGACAGGAGCTCCAGGCAGCGCCAGGGTCGCCATCCAAGAGCTGCATCTCTGCGTCTGTGGGCGGAGACGTCGTCATTTGGATTCGTTTTCTGCATTATAACAAATGGACCAAAAAGCTGCAAGTTGGTGCAGGTGAAGCAACAGATCCTGTGGGGCAGCTGTGACAGCACAGCCTTTACTGGCATCTAAATACTGGGCCTTATTGGAGATTATTTAGCAACCACTGAGAGCAGCTGAGGGCAAACCAGTGTCTGCCAGTCTCGCCGTGTCCACGGCAACCATGTAAACAGTGCAGCAAACTGTCAGGTTAAACTTAAGCCTCGGCCCGGGTGATGTTTCAGTGTCACCAGAAAGCTAACCTCGCATGCTGGCAGATGCCAAAATTGTACTTGTGTTGGCATAAATCTGTTTGATTCCCTTTGACCTCTGCCATTTCTGGGGGGGGGGGGTTGTGTGGTTTTGGTGGTCGGGAACCATTCATCAGACGGCCGCGGGAATCAGGTCAGAGGAAAATGAGAAACAAAGTTCCGTTTCACAGAGGAGCGTCTGTCACGTGCAGCGGTGGAAAGGTTGCGGTTTAAATTCAGGGACAAAGTCGTGTTCGGTAGCTTGCATTTATTTAAAACAGGAGTAGACCTCAGTCAGCCCACGTCACACTCATCCTTCAGATTCATTACGAGCACAGCACTTGCATCTCCTTTCAAAATCTTCCCTCTCTCAGTCTTTTCTGATCTGGCTTCCTCACACACAGATATAGACACAAAATACATCATTTGCACAATATGTAATAATCTGTAGTTTATGTATATCTCGTTCTTTTCTATTCAAATCGGTAGCCCTTTTCTTTAAACATTCAAAAATCCCCTTTTCTCTGATCATCTTAGCTTCTACTCCTTTTCACAAAATCAAGCTTAGGTAGTTAGTTTCCAATATTTAATTAACTTTTCTGGAAGGTAACTTATCATAAGGGTTTGTTGCATCTTAGTACTTCGTAGTGCTCGTGGTATCACCACAATTTGGGGAGATTTGGGGAAATGATGCATGAATGATCAAAAATGTGCTTTTAAAACTCTGGTAAGAGGTAGTATATCGGGTCTTTATGTTTGCTGTTTATCTATTTTCATTTAAGTCATCTCTGGACAACGAATGTGTATATTTTTAAAAGGTCATGTACATTTTTTGTGGTTAAAACACAAACCATTTTTGGTTTACTGCACAGTCAGGAACAAAAAAATCTTTAAACCCACTGTAGGAATTTTTATATCAAATCAGCTTTTCAGGGCATTTCAGAGTGTTTTTCACAGCGGCACAAAAACATGTATTTTACAGAATCAAGGCATAATCTGACCTGCAGAGAATTTAAACATTTACATTAATTAAGTATATCACAATGATGCCACAATGCCTATTCAAAAGGAAACAAGCAAATGTTCAGAAGAGAGCAGAAATAAAGTAAGAGGGTCATCAATTAATCTGTGCTTGTTCTAAAACATTTCTGGATATTTACTGTAAATAAAAATAAATAATGAAGCGACTTGAACAGGGGAAGTGACATGTGCATACTGGATCGACAGGCCTAACACATGCACCGAGTGTCTGCAGGCCAAGTAACGCGACTCCTGCTTTTACGCTCACAGAATGCTGAAATGCCAAACATAACTTACAGACACGGACACGTCCACATTCACGCCGCTCACATCTCAACACACAGACGTGTAAAACAAACTGGCACCCGTAACGGACTTTCTCCCCTAAATGTCTCCACTGGCTCAGATTTGCGCGCCTGTGTTTCTCTTTTCTTCTCGTTAAACCGCACGAGGGAGCGTTCAAAATGCAAAACATCCCCCGACCAGGAATTTACACACACTTTGGTTACAACCGCGGCCATACACACATTAAACGTGGAGAGGCTGTTATAACTGTGAACATTTATTTTGGGACTGAAGCAGTAAATTTGACAAAAAACAAAAAAACAACACAATGGCGGGCATTCTCGTGACGTCACCGTTCACAGTGTCATAACGACAGCAAGTACATTTGTCATGGGAAGTGTGTCCCCCATCATTCTTCCATCCATCCATGCATCATTTGCAATAACCTCTATTTTCTATAGTCTCCACTTTTTGCTTTTGGGTTAGAACTTCCATTTTGGTGTCCAAAGTTCATTTATAGACAGTACTGCTGCTCTCCGTCCTGCTCCACTCCAAAAAAAAAATTTTTTAGCAATTAAAATGTATATATATATATAATTATACACTACAGTATCTTGATAATGTTGTGTTTCTCCAATTTCAGAGTTCGGTTTGTGGCAGACAGCATGGAGATATTAATCCCCTCACTCAATGTTTTGGATGCTCCAAATATAAATGTTTGATGGGCTGATCCATCCATCAACACTGACCCCGACCTTAGCCGGGCAGCAAGCTGAGCAAGGTCGGTTCGATGCCCTTTCTGCCACGTCCTCCATCATTTCATGAAGGATCATGCCGAAGGCCAGATGAGATGTTTGGAATACCTCTACAGTGTAGCATCCAAGAGGCATCCAGGTCAGTCATGCAAAGCAGCTCAGCTCAACACAAAGGCAGCAGTTCAATACGTCTTCTAAAGAACTCGGGTCATTCAGGCCACGGGTGCATGAATTTTGACCAGTTTGATCACAATGAAAGTCAAAATGTGAGCGTTGGGCTCGAGGTGAGCCTATAAGGTGAGTCGGAGCTGGGGTGGACTGCAGCAGGCCTCTCCTATCAGGCAGGACTCACTCAGAAAGTGTAGGGCACTGGAACTGAAACGCGCCATTTCTCCCAGTTTTACACCTGACCAGTGCGCCAAAGAGCACCGGAACTCACACATAGAGCAAACTTCTCCCAGGCCTTCCAGTGAAATGAACCACCCTGAGCCAAGCCTGCCTCCTGTCTGTGGAATATGTTCAACTGTCCAGCACTATTGTTAGTCCAGGTCAGAAGCTACAACCGCGGGCTGGTAGCAGCCTGGGTTAAGCTCTTCCACACCTTCCAGGGTTCCATGGCAGTTTGGCAGAACCTCTGGCAGAGTGACCAACGGTTCCTGTCTGTGGCCTTCTTGGATCACTCACACACCACAGTGTATTAACACGGCTGCTTATCTAAACTGCATGAAAACAATTTGAATTTCTGGTGGCTTCAAACATCCCAGCTGACATTGTGGACACTAAGCACCACGAAGCAAATACCACTAAAAAGGCTTTATATGACATTCATGTCGAAGGTAATCTAGTTCGTCTACACTGTGGGGAGAGATTTTGAGGCTGCGTGATGAATAACTGTGTTCTGTAGTACCGCTTTTGGCCACTAGGATACTGGTGGGGGGTACTTCAGCTATCAAATACACTGTCTCTCTTAACGAGTAGTTAAGAGAAGGGTTAGGGAAATAGCGATTCATGACAGATGTTGACGTTTACGCATGCTGAAAGAAAGATTCAACCTGCAAAAATATTATGACTTGACTGATGGTGTATCTGCGATACTTATTATTATATCTTCTTGCATTGTTTCCTTTTGAATAGACATGTTTGCTCAGCTCAAACGGCATTTCAGGAGTTCTAGACAGCAGCAGTTTAGAGATATCGACAAAGCAAATTCATATCAGCCAGATTTTGCAGCTGCATCTTGTTTACCCTGCAAAGTGCTCTAAGGTCTCCTATAAAAAGTAGGCAGCGCATAGGAGTGGGAATACAACTTGAACTGGGAAGAGATGACTGGAGAGGGTGAACGGAGGGCGAAAACTTCCCTTTCACTCAGTGAAAGCAGGTTCTTCAGTGGAGGTATCTGCAAGGTGACAGAGCACACAGGATTCCGTTAAACAGGTGGGAAATTTTGAAAGCAACATCTGTTTTTCTTGAGTTTCTCTATACAGATGGCTAATACGGCAGAAAATTCCGACCTGACTCAACCCAATTTATCGCTATGACACGTCACTGCAGTTTGTTTACGTAGGAGCGCTGGAGGTCAGCAGTGATCTCCACCCCCTTCTTCCAGTTTAGGGAAGAACAGAGGGGGAGGGGGCTATAAAAAGTTGACCCCATCTCAGCCCTCCAGACTTGCGTCCAAGCGAGACCTGCAGCAGCATCTGATGTCCCCCAGCAGCTGTGCTGTCTCTGCATCAGCACAACAAATACTTTACATTGCCTGACCTTTTCCTCCTGCATCACTATCCCAGCCATGCCCGCCCGTCTGCCACGCCGTGCACGCTCACTCACGCACGAGCGCGCCTTTTCACACCACATCTCGACCCCATGCTAGGCCCCTGACTGCCACGCACCCAGCTGACATGTATCTGTCATCCCCGAGCAGTTGTATTATTACTCCGACACATAGCTGAGAATGGACTGCAAAGCATGACACTGAGAAAGTAAAAGATTACCACAAGAAAATGCGAACTGAGTGTTAATCGATAAAAGCAACACACGAGCAAAACACAAAAGCAAAAAGGTCATTTGCCAAAAAAGCCCGCTTATATTTTTATACATAAATATATACAGCTATGAGGCCTAACATTATGACCACCCGCCCAATATTGAGTTGACCCTCCTTTAATTGCTAAAACAGCTCTGAACAGTCATGGCGTGGACTGTACGGACCCCCAAAGGTGTGCCTATACCTGGCGCCAGTATGTGTGTTCCATTGTGTCTATAACACTGCTCCCCACGTGAGCCTTGGCCAGCCGTGACCCCCATCACCAGCTCACATTTGATAGATACTGACCTCCGCGGATTAGGAACACCCCACAAAAGCTGCAGTTATGCTCCGAGCCAGTCAACTGGCCAGATCCTCACCCTCGTCCCTTTTCCCCGCTTGTAACATGTCTGATAGATGCTGCCACGATGAAAAGATAATCAGCGTGGCACGTTTCAGTGGCCAAAACGTTATGCCTGATCAGTGTAAATGCTGGCGCCGTTTTGCTTATCGCAACGGCAACTTCTGACACTGATTAAGAATAAGATGACGTAAAACGTCACTGATAAAAAGAAGAGTTCCCCGTGACACTGTCCAGCGCAGAGAGAGAACCACGTAAACAAACGCTATCAAAATAGCCGGATGATGTGTAATGCCGAGAAAAGGGAGCCCAGTCTGGACTGCGGTTGAAAATCCAGTCTCCCACCAAGCCCAGTGGAGTCAGATGACCTGTCATGAAGGTACTGCATTTCTATTAACGCTGACATGCCGCAGCCCAACAGTTCCGCTGCTGCTTCAGCCTCATTTATCGGGCAAAAATTGGGTAATAATGCCGCAGTAACGTTTTAGCTACCTATAAGCTCGACTTTAAAAAGCAAAAAAAAGTTATAGTTTGCCAGTTTAATTCAGATCATTACTTAAACTCTCACTCGTGTGTAAGAGATTTAATTTTCCATTGTTAATATAAAAGGCACATAAACATGCTTTTAATAATGTTAAATGTGCACAACATCTGGTATCTTACACATGTGGCGAGATGTTTCCTTGGTTACCGATGCTCCACTACAAAGCTCATCGTTGTTCCATCAAAGGAGGCTGGGGCGATAATTCTTGGACCTTGTTGTGTAGTGATGCTGATAACGGGCTTCCTGTCAGAGCTCAGTGCGCCTCCTCTCGTGGTCACATGTCCCGGGCCTCCAGGTTGGTGTGGCACCCCTAGCGGGGCTTCACTTGTCGCGCTGTAATACGCGCTCTCACTTCCTGGTGCAGTGACTTCCGGTCGAAGGCTTTTGGATATGACATCCCCTCCTGCTTTTTCAGAGTGATACTGTTGCTTGGGAAACACGGCCTGCACTGGTAACGTTGGCGACGGGACGAAGCCAGGGTAAATCATGTAGGTGGGGGCGTATGCTGCTGGGCTCAGTGTCAGAGGAGACACAGAGAGAGGCACAGGGGTGATGGGGGCGACATGTGCTGCAGGAGAAGGAGGCATCGGTACGTCAACATATTGGCCTGTCTCAGGGTCAAACAACCTCCTGGTCGGGGGCTGGACAGGTGTGTCCACCAGGTAATAATGGCCCGTCGTGGGGTCCAAAAGCATTTTGCGTTGGGTTTGTGGGTCTCCAGTAGAAGGTGTAGGTGAGACAGCTGGGACAGAAGGAGAGAGACATAGTACCTGCTGTTGCGTATGAAACCCTGTTGTGGCCCCTGCGTGATGGAGGACACTGGGGACGGCTGGGTACTCTATTAGCACTGGGGACTTTTTCTGCTCTATTGCTCTGAATTGTTGCACATCTGGATTCACCTCCTGCGAAACGGGTTCATGGTTCAGCAGCTTGACCCGACTGGCGTTACCCAGCCCTGGTATGGTCAGGTAATTCTCCGAATCTGAGCCGGCCTGCGCCACTGCGGGATTGATCGGACTGATTTTCTGGGACTCTATCTTTACTGCTAGCGGAGCTGCTGTTGTGTTGGAGTTCTCCACGGCCAATATGGAGCTTTGTGGACCAGGGTTATTGACAGAGGTCGCACATGCCTTCTTCCCAAAGTGGAGACTACTTCTGTTGCTGATTGTTTTGCTTTCCCGGGACTGTGTTCCGGACACATCAGTGTTGCAGGGGGACTTTACATCTCCTGCCCCCTTGTCTTCCGCTGGTCTCCCTGCTACTGTGTTGGATTGAGGAATCCTGTCCGTTTTGGTTTCCTCCACCTCAGCTCCTTGTTCCTCGCCAGCGATGAGAGGCATCGGCTGACTGTCTGCGGCCGTCTGCGGAGTGTGAGTTTTACGCTTCCACTCATTCCTGTCGAAAACATAGAGCTGCTCCATTGTCTTAACGGCGGCTTTCAGCTTCTCCAACGCGGCCTGTTTCGGTTCTCTTGGCTCAAATTTCTCCAGGCTCTGTTTCATCGGCTTGCCGTCGGCATTTGTGTGAATTTCTGGCGGCCTTGGCACCACGTACGGTAACCTGCTCGTCATGCAGTGGAGCGGGGAGTTTTCACTTGGTGCCGGGTGGCACACATTTCCTGCTTGTTTCTGAGACGCCTCGGCTGTGTGCGGTTTGATGTTTGTATTCACTGACTGACATTTAATGACGATGGGAGATGGTGGGGCGTGTTTAACTGGCTCCTTTTCCTCCAGTTTATCAGCTGCTGTGGTGCATTTGCTGTCACTTTTATCCAGAGAAACAAACTGATACGAACTCTTGACCAATTTACGGACATCTCTGACGTGATATATCGGCGTATGAAACTTGCATTTAGTGTCTCTTATGTCTCTGACAGTAAAACTTGGCATCTTATCGAAGGAAGACAGTATATGGCATTTCGCATCAGCATCTCCAGGTGTCCTGAAGGTGCCGACACTATTGTAACTTATTTTGGGGGTTAACAAGTTGGCGATATTCAGTGCGCAGCCTTCACTTTCCTTCACACTTCTCAAACATATTTTAATCTCAGGGGTTTTCCCTCCTTTCTCAGTTTCTCCCCGGCTGAAGTTGTGGGCGAACTGTTGTGAGGCAGCAGGTGCACCTGTCGCGGAGCCTGTCGCAGAACTTGGTAGGTCTTTTGGAAAATGTTTCTTCGAGAGGAGCTGGCAGCTTGGAACAAAGAGCAATTTTGACTGTATGCTGATGGTTTCTGGCCCTTCTTTTGCTGTCTGTGCGTCACTTACAGATAACGGCGGCACTTCCCTGACAGGCTCAGGTTTATCTTCGTTGGATGAATTCAGATTTTGTGTGTTGCTAAGCAGCCCTTTTGCCGTTTCAAACACTGATTTTTTAAAATCCTCTGGCGCTTTTCTTCTTCCTGACTCCTCTGTAGGCTCACAGGAACTGCAGCCGCTGTGTTGGTCATCAGTAGAGTTAAAGCCTGAGCCCGACTCCGACGATTGCCTTTGGAAGTCTCTTTCCTGGCTCCTTTCTTTGTCGCCATTGTCATCTTTGAGTTGAAAACGCGGGGACAGCGCCGGGTGGTTTTCGCAAATTTCCCCCCTCTCCAATTTGCGCTCCTGTTCAAACTGCATCTTTTTTGAAATCACATTTTTCAATAGGCTCGATGCAAAAACAGCTCTTTTGTGTGTGCTTCCTGTGCCGCCTGTGTGATGGCACTGCATGGCGCACCCTGATCTGGCGAACACAGTCCCCTTTTTGGAACACTTTGTGCGTCTGGTGACTTCAGGCTCGGTAACGTTACATCGCACATTCAACGTGACGCCACGCTGTGTTGTCTGAACGGTGTCTTTAATTTCGGAAGAGGAAGACTGCCGAGAAAGTGTCGCCTTGTGTAGTGCGTACATTTTGTTTTGAGTAGCTTTCACACCGTACCTTTTATCGCCCATAGTATTCTTCATTTGGAAAGCATTAGATGTTTTGTGCGCAATGACGCGCCGCTCTTCACCCTTCGTAATGTTTCCATAGTTCCAATCCATATAAGATGACCATTTATTTAGCCCATATTCCGACAGAGAGGACTCACTAGAAGTGCTAAGATTAATGGCATCGAAGTATGGACATGCCAAGCTGCGGAAAGATTTGGCGGTTAAATTACGCACCTCTTTATCCGCATCGTCCAGCTCACTTATGGAACTGGACGCTCCGCTTGAATACTCATTAATATCTTTCCGTCTTAATTTGGTTGCCAGGTGCTGACGGCCCGGAGCAGGAATGAAATACTCGGCTCTGTCACGGAACGGCTCTGCTATGGCGCCAGAGCTCACAAGAGGGCAGTGGCTACTGTCTCCAAAGTCTTTTGTGTACTCGTGTGCGGCGTTGTGAGCGATGCTGACAGGCTCATTCATCGCCCTGGAGGATGCTTTAATTGATAAATGAATCTCCCCCGCATTCGCAAATCTGTTTTTGTCCTCGCTTTCATCCGAGCTCACACTTTTTTCCGAGTCACAAAGATCACTCTCCTCCTGCTCGGTGCTCACTGCTCCTCCAAGACGGGGCTGCATTTTGGTTTGGTTCATGCCTTCCAGTATCAGAGTCCCCTCCTGCGTTTCATCGCTCTCGAAAGACGCGTAATCCACAAAGGAAAACACCAGATTGTTGTCTTCAAAATCCCAACAGGTGCCTCGCCCCTGGTCGTAATCTACGTCGTCGTCGAGTTCGGTTGGCTGGATTTCGTGCGTTGTGATATAGTGAGGCTCGTTTTCAACGGTCTCGTAGCCGCAGTAGTCGGACAGCACCGCGCTGGCACCGTCGTCGGACTCGGTTTTACTGTTCAGATACATGTCGGTGTACTGGAGCTCATCACTCTCGCTGCGCGCAGCGTCACTCTTGTCCCCCGGATCCAGCTCGGCGCGCCGCCGCTGCTCATTCCCAGAGTCCCGATCAGCGTTGGGAAGTTTGCTCAGTGGTTCCAAAGAAGGGTCCCCCGACACGGTGGGGCGTGCGTCCTCTGACTGCTCGCCCAAGTCCTCCGAGAGGACTTTCCTCTCCGCTTCATGATTCCTTTGCTGTGCGCGGTCGCATTGCAAGAGCAGGTGATTTCCTTCACCGGTGAAAGTTACTTTTACGGTTTTTACGCCGTCTGGTTTCATGTTCAAGTCTGCATAGCTGGACTCATCGCGTTTTCCCATGGTGTCGTTGTCGTCCGGGCTGTCCTTAACCTTCTCCGGGAGCAGCTTCCTGTGAAATCCGGTGACATCTCCGTAAGTGAGAGTTTCCCCTGCTGCTTCCATAAACTGCGGTGTTCACTGTCTGGTGGTCCTCGTTTGTGATGTTATCCCGACACAGGACGGAAAACTCTGCAGAGTGCAGGGACTCACTGCGGGAAGGGTGTGTGTGTGTGTGTGTGTGTGTGTGTGTGTGTGTGTGTGTGTGTGTGTGTGTGGGAGAGAGAGAGAGAGAGAGAGAGAGGTGGTGGTGGTGGGGGAGCTCTTGAGAGTTTAAGTTTACTTTGTTTTCTATGTTGTTCCTGTAATTCTGCAAAGCTTTGTAATGTTTTCCAGGCTGATGTCGCTTCAGCACCTTTTACTGATGAACAGCTCCACATTTTTTGTAAAAAGTTGAATACTTTTACGATACACGTAACGTAAATACCTTTAAAAAAAAAACATAAATATGTGTTTTACTGCTCTGGTGTTTGTGAACATCAAGCTGCTTAAATATATGCTCACCCACAACAGTTGCCAAAAAACAATATTTAAAAAAAAAAGATTCCCAATTTATTCTCTATCTAAAGAAACGGACTAATGTTGGCGCAAATCGAATCTGTTATTCTCACACACGTTAAACGGCCATGTGGGAGTTGTGAGCTCGGAAAAATGTAAATGAAGGATGAACCTCAGTAATTAGTGTTATCATCAGAGGCGATGCTGAATAATTCCATCTCCCGCTGTAATGAGCTAGTCACTGGAGCTTGAAGGGCTAAAGGCGCAACTGTTGTTCCTGGACAGGGCCCCAGATTGGTGGTATGCAGCGGGGAGGGGCCGGGCCAACAGTTGCTCCATGTGGAGGGCACACTGACAGCAATATCAAGGACAGAGGCGACCAGAATAAAGCCCTGTCACCCTGAAATTACTTCCACCCTCCCGTCATGAATGAGCTGTAATGTGTTTTCTTTATTGTCTCTTTTGAATTGTGTGGCGTGTTTGAACATCCGTGCTTTTTATTGGTGGAATGATCCTTTTCTTTTAGCTCCATTAACACGATCTAGTTAGTAACTTAGTTACCTGCTACATCTGAAATCCAATTTCCCCCAGAGAACTTTATCTTCGTGAGCTGTTAAAGCAGTGTGACATCATTGTGGGGAAAAAACAAAAGCACACACACACAGACACACACACACAGGGTGCACATGACTTCCACAAAGCTGATAAATTTAGGCAGCTATTTAAAATGGGGACAACCGCTCACGCAAGCACACACCGAGATCAGTTTCTTACACTGGCCACATTGAAGCAGCAGGTGCTATTACATTAATAAGGGTCTCACACCACCCACGTGAGGACCCGTTCCCTCCCACACACATCACACACTGGAGGTGAGTGTGTGTGTGTGTGAGTGTGAGTGTGGTCTGTACCTCAGGACAGAGGGTGTGTTAGAGCAACACAGCAAACCACAAGTGCCACGGAAAATAAAAGTGAGCGATTATTATAGCAGCACGTTGCAGAAGAGTTTTAACTCTCATTATTTAAATCTGACAACTATATATTTAGTAAGCATTGAAATCATGCTTGTTTTACTGTCTGGTGTGCGATCTTTTGCCGTCTTGCAGCAGCAGCGAATGTGTGATTCAGGCTCTTGAGAGCGAACTGGAGACGTTTGATGGCTCGAACACCTGCTGTGAAGCAGTCACCAGCAGCCAGACACCTCACTTCTCTGGGTGACACCCTCCCAAACCCCCAGGGTTTCATAGTTCAAGGGGTAAGAGGTCATCTTTGGATTTGAAGGTGTCATACGTGAGCTAGTTAAGTGGATGTAAAGGATTAGAGTGTAACTGTAAACTGTAGATATTGACAATTCACTTAAAGAGGATTAATGCTCTCTGTGGGCATTTCATAGCTAATGACCTTTTGATGGTGGAGGGATTAGAAACATTATCATTTAATCAGACACCCCCCTCCCCCCATATTGGAAAACGTTGACATTTGTGAGTCAGATGATTTAAAGACATTATATTTCCAATGCCCAACATATATGTAATTTACTGTGTATCACCTAAATAAAGTAGTAGCCCTAAGTCATTTACCAAGAATAGAATTTATATTTTTCAATAAGTTATAGAAATAAGTGCTAGAATAGCTCTAAATGAAAGAGAAACATTGCTGAAGTGGTGTCATCAAAGCATAAAGCATTAAAAATGTGGGACAAAATCACAAAATGCACTGCTACTAATAATAAACAGGCATTTTTATTATGTTTCTTTTATTGTAAGAAGAAAAAGAAAAGAACCCAGGTCTTTAATTAAAAATCCGTTTGTATTAATTGGAGTTTACGTCGTTCTCTTTAAAGTCTTTCCTCTTTGCAACGTGCACAAGCCAAAACCAGTGCACGTTATAGTGTCCATAAAGTTGTCCAAGCATCCCAAACACTAGCAAAATGTGAAAACATGGCATTCTCCCCGTCAGAGGTCAGGATTAACAAGCATCTTGCGTTTTTCCGTTTCATTGGTTGTCTAGAAAGAGCCACGTTTGCTGAGGCGTCATCTGGGTTCAGCTCCTGCGGCCTAAAAACAGCAGCGCTCGGTGAGAGCTGTCATGAATATGCCAGTAATGGCAGACATGTACGGTCGCTGTCGTCTCGTACTGAGGATTTGGTTTCACTCCTACTCATAAAAGGTCAGCACCTTGTTAGGAGCTGCTGGGATAACCAGCAACCCTATTGTTTAATTAAGTCTTTTCAGACCTGTATACCTGATATCCATAACCTTTTGTTAACCTTGGAGACAGTATACAGATATAGTAATCTTCTTGTGCTGTTTCAACCCAGACTTTTATTTATAATAACATGGTGTTCAGCTCTTTCTTCACATCTGCCTGTGTGGACAACCTGCTGTGGTCCAGCTCCAACAGTTTGCATCAGAGCAGCAAAGTATAAAAATGCATTTCCAAAAAAAAAAACCCTCCAGCTCATCCAGGTCATCCTAAGACTTCCTATGATGAAAACTGCTGGTCCACAGTTTGTGGCAACTCTTCAGCTCTCTCGAGCTGTTCATCTTGCTTCTTTCAACTGTTTCCTGGACTTGGTTTTGTTTAGACCTTAACAAGAGTATAACAAAATGGGTCGTTCCTTTACACTGTCCTGTGTCTTTTCTGGATTGATTCCTGTCTTTGTGGAGGATGTTGGACAGATATTAATAAACTTACTTCTTTTTACACTGTAAAATGTTTTAAAAGCATTGTATCCAGTCATAGTTGGGAAGCCTGTGGCATCTTAATTTGGGAGTAATTTCTGGGCATTACCCGGAAAAGCCCTCATAGTTTCCCAAGGTCTACAATTACTGGCTGATGTAGAAAACCTCTTTGTTAATGCAACATACAGTTGAATAGATTTTTTTTAATGTTGTCTTGTGAACATGATACCTGATTACACTCTAATCAATTCAAATAAAAATCTATAAATGATGTTCGAATTCCGACACTCATTATGTGAATCCATTCAATGCGTCATGACTGCAAACATAGAGCTCTTTGGCGCCCCCCTGTGGTAATAATAACAGATGACACCCCCAAAAATTAACAGTGATTCTTTAAAAATCGAACATTTACAAGAAATCCAAAAATATTTGCAGGTTATTTTGATGAGCGCAATTTGGTATTCCAGATAGCATCTTTACATGCACAATCAACATTGCTCAATTAAAACGACATTTCCCCAAATGTTGTTAGAACGTGAAGAAGTCCGCCCCCATCTGGTCACAGTGAGTAAAGCAACGACAGCAGTCAATGCCCGCTGAACATATGACCTTTATATAGTGTAATGATATAGCAATCATTATTATTATCATTGTTATAGTTATTATAATCGTTTTTGTTATCATGATACGGCAATGTTATGGCAAAAAAAGACAGCTTCCATGGTTTTGGTAGATTTTTACGTTTTTGCAAGAGGGGTAGAAATGTAACTTTCTAATAATAAACTCCAAAATGTAAATGTGCACACGTACTTGAAAGCATTTCCATTTTTGGAAGGCTGAATGATGATTGAGTCAAGTCTCGGCTTCCACTGTGACGCGGCTCTGACGTCACCACGGACGGAAGTGCCGCAGCGACGGTGTTCCTGGAGCTGCTAATCCGCTTTGATGATGCTGTCTGTCGAAGGTCTGTGACTCTGACCAAGCCAACCGACACGCTGTGGCTTCATTAAGACGCGCTTGTTTGAGATCCAGGGTCTTCGCATTTGCCCTTTGCCGGAGGGAGAGAGATGGAGGCGGGCAGGAGGAGCGACGGGGACGGACAGGGGCTCCTGAACGAGGTGAGGCTGCTCAGGTCAAAGAGGAGGGACACGCTGTGATCTTCTCCAGAGGCTCTGGAGATCCTCCACGAAGATGGACGGCTTGTTTAGATTTTGAGATTTCTGATTTTTGAGGAAGCGTGAACTTCCTGCTGCCACCAGGTTGACCTGCAGGTGCTGCAGGCTTTTCCTTATCTGTGTCAACTTTAACACAACCTGAGCTTTATTTTACATACATCTGTGTTACATGGGAGGTCCATGATTTGTCTGAAGCGCAGAAACTCGTAAGGTTATATTGGAACCCACGTGATCTAATTTCCACCCAATTACGTTTGGAAATTAAATTTACAGGAAGTTTTGGCGTAATGGATTACCAGACAAAAGTATTACTTAATTTAAAGTGTACAATGTTTTAAAGAAAAGGACAATAGCATATTCAATCACAGAGATGATGCCATACATGTTTATCGCTGTGTAAACACTAAATCATGACCTTGTGTACTTCCTGTTAAAGATTCTGTCATTATTGAGGGGAACTCTCATAGAGATGCGTGTTCCTCTCTCCTTTAAACGCATCACCCAGTTCATGGTTTGTAAGCAGAAGCTGGAGAGTAAGAAAGAAGCCCTCCTGATCCTGTCGAAGGAGCTGGACACGTGTCAGCAGGAGAGGGACCAGTACAAACTGATGGCCAACCAGCTCCGAGAACGGCATCAAGGACTCAAGAAGAAGTACAGAGAACTCATCGTAAGATTAATGTTTGGTTAGTTAGGCAAATAGTCCGTCCTGGGTTACTGTTGCCTCTGGCACATGTTTCATTACTGCTTTATTTCTGTGCCCTTCCGGACAGGACGGAGATCCTCCTCTGCCTCCTGAGAAACGCAAACAAGTATGTTGACTCTAAACCAGGTCTTTTTTCCCATCGTTTTCGAACATCGTCTGTGAGGACGAGATGCTCTTTTTAGCCTTTGCTGACTCGGCGGATGTTTTATCGAGGTGGATTTAGCGCAGCTGCTGAGAGACTCCAGAGACAGAAGCGGCCAACTTTCCGAGGAGGTGAAGGAACTGAAACAACGGCTGCTGGAGGTTCAGGGAGATAACAAGGTACCGGTGCACGATGCTGAGACTTCAGCCATGACCGCGTGTCGACCCGATCCACCCCCGCTCTTCTCCGCAGCTTCTTCGGATGACCATCACCAAGCAGAGGGTGGGGGACGAAGAGGTCGGCGCCCGGCACTTTCCTGCCCACGAACGCGAAGACCTGGTCAGACAGTTGGAGAGAGCTCGGGAGCAGGTGAGACGCCGCCTTTTGGCGCCAGCTGGAGCCGATCCCGGGTCGGATCCAGGGGTATATTCCTCCGCGTTTTGCGTCGTTGCAGAACGAGCTCCTGGAGCACAGCGTGAAGTCGCTCTCGGACGAGCTGCAGGACGTCTGCGCGGAGCGCGACGTGTTCCAGCAGAAGGCTCACCGCCTCAACGTGGAGATGAACCACATCGTGGGCAGCGACGACGCCCGCATCTTGGACGTGGACGCCCTCTGCATGGAGAACAGGTCGGCAGTGAGCACGGTCCTCAATTTCAATCGGATCAAATGTGTTGATCAGGGGCCGCGACCTTTTAAAGGGTAGCGGAGGATTCGTCAGCATTAATCCCCCCGGAAACTCCAATTTCCTCTATTTATTGCTGTTAAATTGATGATCACAGGCAGATCAAAGTAATAACATTTCTGTAATGTCGGTGAAAGCTTCTTTACCGCTGATGTTTCTGATCTTCCAGATATTTGCACCAACAGCTCAACCAGCTCCAAGAAGAAATCCTCCTACTGAAATCAAATATAGTCAAATACAAGGTAGTTACACACTTTGACCTTTGTAAACAGGAGCAGCAGGAGTTTGCGTAACAGGTATTTTGTCTTCTGTGGTGCTCAGATTCCCTCTCCTGTGATTTCAGAGTGCCCTGGAGTGTAGGAAGAACTCTAAAACCTTCACGAAGCCCAACAGCAGCGCGCTGACGGGAGTTCTCTCCACCAAACAAGGTTTGTTTCGATGACGCGTGCGCACGTGTGCGTCCGCGACCGCTAATTTTAGTTTTTACGCGCGCAGTGAAGGAATTGTTACAGTCGGAGGAAAACGGCTGCAGTTTACCCGTGACCCCTCAGTCCATCTCGGACCTGAAGTCTCTGGCCACGGCGCTGCTGGAGACCATCCACGAGAAGAACATGGTCATCCAGCACCAACGGCAGATCAACAAGTAACGCCTCGCACTTTAGCGGAGCTTTAGCCGCCGGAGCGGAGCGGAGCGGAGCGGAGCGACGCCTGAACTTGTGTGTCTTTTAAGGATTCTGGGGAATCGAGTCGCAGAGCTGGAGAAGAAGTTTCAAACCCTCGAAATGTCGGGATTGTGGAGTCTACCAGGTAAAGGCCAACATCAGAATAGGTGTTTTCCTGGGACCTGGGGTGCAAATGTGGTTCATATTTTAATTCTTTATTCTTTCTTCTTCTGTCCTTTTGCTTCTGGCTCCGTGGAGGCCTCACTTACAATGTTTCTTTGGGAATAAATGGAAGTATGTTCACTTCGGCTGTAACTTTTAGTTTCCTTCTGCATCTGTCCGGATTCCAAATCCATCTGTGGATTACTTTTAAGTGGCGTGATTAAAATTTTGAAAGGATTTAGCTTAAGCAGGGTACGCACACAACGATAATGGGGCTGTTTTTGTTCCATTTTCCAGGATTTTTCCTTAAAAACCCAAGACCACATGATTCCCCCATCTTCCCCCCTCTTCTGTGTTGTTGCCATATTTCATTATTGTTTTTGTTAGATCACGCGTGATCACGCGGGATTTCTGCCACGAAGGACGAGATCCTAGATGGGTAGTGGGACACAATCTTGGATGTTGGATAAAAAAAAAAACATCTCTTAAGATTTAAAAAATCCTTGTGTGTGTATCCAGCTTTAGATACTTGAGGAATATAACTTGACATATGGTCCCATCTTATTCCGGTATGGTAAAGAGAGGCTTGTGCCTTCTCTTTTATAAAGCCTTTATTTGGGTGTGTGTAATAGGAGAGAAGGAGGCCGTCATCCTGAACGTGCAGCCGGATGAGCCCGAGTCTCCTGGACGGAAGAGTGAACATCCAGGTGGTGAGTCCGTGATCCGTGTCTTTACGTGCACATCCATGTTATTGAGTATCACCGTTTGTCCTTACAGCTGGTGAAGGGGCGGAGCCCCAGCTGAGCTCCTCAGATGCCCCAAACCCCGAAAGGTCGTCGTCCGCGGTGCCAGGTGGCAGCGAAGAAGCGCCGTCATCGAAGGAAGACCTACGCGAGGACGACGAGTGTCGGGACGGGGGTCAGTCGCTGACCTCTCTGAATTTAGCCTCTTTGAATCACCAATCCAAGCAAGAGGAGCAGACGAGTGATACCCCTCCCTCGGCCGGGCCGTCAGCCGGCTGCTGCCCACGGCGAACTTTTGACCCGGACGGAGCGGACGAACCTCCCGAAGACGCAGGAGATCAGGAGGACGAGGAAGGTGTCGTAAGGGAGGAAATCTCCAGTGTCAATGGGTCCTCCTTAGTGGCTGCAGGTTCTCTCCAAGAGCAGGTAGAGGCGGAGTCAGGTCAGGGGGCGGCGCCTTCAGAGGAGACACCTGTGGGATTTAGGGAGGGAAAATAAAGGGACGAATCTCGGGGTTGAATAAATGATGTTTGTCGTGGTGGGAGATTAAAAAAAGAGAGAGAAACGCTGACAGAGACCATTGTTATATTGTAGAAGTCTGCAGCTGTAAAAGATTGTTGTAGGTGATAATTACTGTGTGGCTCAATAAGGACGCGTCGCCAAGGCACTTTATTTAAACCGGAGCGAGGGAGATGTCTTAGCTCTGTGGTTGTCGCATTTCAACTTTTCCAAATCCATTTCGAGGTTCCCATATCAACGTGTAGCGGTCCGAGCTTGGGCTCATGCTCGCCACACGCAAACTCAGCTAACCCGATTAAAAGAGGAACAAAGGCCTTTGTTTGATCACCCAAATATTTTAGAGAATTATTTACTCTGAGCTTAAAGTAACGATGTCTCGATGCTGTTCGTCTTCTTTGCATCGCAATTATTCTATTTTTTTATGGTCCAACACTTGTTTTTATTAGTTGACGCTGCACTAAACCGGTTTCTTTTAAAATGGCACTTGCACATCGATTAGCTGTGACACAACGAAGGGCACAAACTATTTTTTTATTACACTCACAAGCAGGAGTCTGGAAGTGCCACATGTGTGTGTGTTTAATGTGGACAAGAACTGATTTATTTATGCAAAATAAATCACTTTAATCTTCACACAAGTGTTGTGTTTTTAACCAGAGATCAAAAATACACCCTGGCTGCACATGGCTCAGGGGCAGATTCTGTGGTCTATACTGTAGGAGGAAATGAAGAGAAAACACAATAAAAACGTAATAATGAGTCAAAACTCTTCTCTATTGAGTATGAGAATGTGATTAAGGACATCAATAAAGACATCAGCCAATTATTGATGCCAAATGAACTTTATTTGTAAAGCCTCTGTCACAATCAAGATTGAACACAAGCCCAGAGCCTGACCCCCCCCCCCCCCCCCCAGTGCCCAATCACCTGACTAAAAACGTAGCATCTACCTCCAGAACAAAACAATGGAAGATCAATTCTTTTTCATCCTTTCTGCAAACTTCGGATAGTTGAGGTTCCACAGATCGGGAGAGGAAATCCCAATAACGCAGCAGGCCAGCCTCCGCCCCGCGTTTCCATGCAGGAGGCTCCCGGCGTCGCCGCCCTGGCCCAGGTCGTCGTTCTTTTCGTGGACCACCACTGCTCTTCCAATGGCAGACATCCCTCCGAACAGCGTCGCCTTCGACTCAACCACAGCTGAGATAATTCCCTCCTGAGGCACGAAGTTCCCGAAGTCTCCCGGGTGGTTAGGGTGGTTTTCGCCATATGGGTTGTAGTGGCCCCGGGTGGAGCCGCACCCTGGCTCAGGTCTCCGTACTGATGGATGTGGATGGCTTTGGCTCGGCATCAGTCAGAAAGCCACCAACGTGAAAGAGGACCCTGAGAATTCCCTGAGGCCGGTCCTGCTTGAACAGCACGTGACCGTAGAGTTGAGGCACATCCTCTGGCAGCGCGCTGCTGCGTCTCATGTTGCAGGACGCGTACAGGCTGCCATTGTTCTGGGAGGCCTCTGGAAGAGCTGAGCCGTTCCCTTCAGCTAAGACACAGCGCTGACAATCAGCCAGCAGAAGCATCAGCGCTGCCAATGCACTCGCGGACCTGAAATCAGTATTAAAATGAGAAAAAAACACTTTATGGGAGCAGATAGTAGCGCTGCACCTCTTTATTGGTGTCAGTGGCAACGTTTGCATTATAAACTTATGCTGTTGCTTCCTGCACAGTAGAATAATTATTAATTAACTGATTCATTCCTTTCAATGTGTCCTTTTGGGGTTTTAAAAGGCGTCTACAGGTTAAAAAAGAGAAAAAAAATCAACCCAATTGTGATTATTATTGCTGGTCTTGTTAATAAAATACTCAAACGAGTTACACTACACTTTATGTCGTCCATCAAACCACATTTTGCTCTAATGTTCTTCCGCTAGATGGGAAAGAATTTCAGCAAAGATCCCAACCAAACGCATGGCAGCGTTTGGAGCAGCGGGTAAAGGTCAGAGGCTGCACTCACCCGTGTGGACGCATCGTCAACAAAGGTGGACTTTCAGTCTGGATCAATCCGACCGCTGCTCGCTGCTCTCAACAGTCCAATGAAGCACGAAGGTCTCGACGGTAGGAGGTGATTTGGGAGGGTGGAGCAGGTCTGCAAACACAGAACCGGAATATTTATCTTGTGACACGTTCCGATGTTGATTGTTGTATAAGACATTGACTGTTGCACTGTTGCTGTAATGTTTGTAATGTTCATTTTATGCCGTCTGTGAGTTGAAATTCCATTCTGTCTACTTATATATCTGAATAACAATAAATCCTGTCTTTCTCAATGGCTATACAGCTTGTTTTTGGAGGCAAAGATAACAGTTTTGAGTTTTTACTTGCAAGGAGGACGGAGAGATTCGGAGGTCCCTAGGGGGAAACACAATAGCAAGGTCCATTCATAGTAAAATATGTGAATCATAATGGTGAATATATGAGCAAGTCTTCATTGATTTATGAGCCCTGGCTCGCACACACAGCGCATCCTTCCATACAATGTAAAAACATACACAACGAGAAGAAATTCTCCTGCTTCTCCCTGCTTCCCATGCTGTTATCGGCAACTCCGATCAATGTTGCATCCTGATACTCCTTACAACTCCTTACAGATACAATATAACAAGAATAAAGAATATAACAAGGAAAAGCAAATAGGAGCTAACTTTATTATCATGATTCTAACAACTTTCTATCATATTGGTCATTTTTAATTTATTTTCACTAATGCTCTTTGGATTTAGAACCACTACGAAATAAATAGAGCAGAGTTAATAATTTATTTCCACAAAACAAAAGCCGGAGGTTCTACCTCCAGGCCAGTAGGTGGCGGTAAACTCTCGCTGTATTGTACATTATAACGGCGAAACCCACGAGCAGAAGAAACCGGATGTCTGGCTGCTCTTCATTGCCCGGTAGAATTCTTTTCGCGTTCATAGATTAAACACAGACTGTATTATTTCCAAATATGTCCAAAAGGCATCGTTTAGATTTGGGCGATGACTACTCCAGTAAGAAGAGGTCTGATGGGTAGGTGAAGCTCAAAAGTACGCGCCTGTTTCACGCGGTATAAACGGCTAACTGATGTTAGCTAATTTTGGCTAGCAGCCACCAGTGATGTATTGGAAGTCGAGCTATTGCACACATTTCGGATTACGCTACATTAGCTTGACCCTCATTCCTTGGCAAAGGCAAATATCTGAGAGATTGATATTTTGCATACATTAGCATAATTGTGCTATGTTAGCTGCTGGTGCGGCACTGGCTAACCAGCAGAACGTGTAGTTATCTTCGACGCAGGGGCACGTGTGTATGGCTAGCGGTAAGCAATCAAGATGCTAACAAATGTTATTGTTAGCTTAACTGATTTGGATTTTCTTTAAATCAGCTGTCTATAACTCGGATTGAAAGGTGAAAGATTAGATCTGTAGTTAAAACTCAGCCCGCTTTTACGTGCATTTGGTAAGAATCTATCGTAAGTTTTGCTAAACGCAATAGCGACGTTTGGTTTAAAATCGTACACAACGTTCAATTGTGGTGCATCTGTCGTAACCCCCAAATATGCCATTAAAACCGGACTTTTCATCAAGATTTTTATCAAAGTTTGTATTCTTCCAGTGCATTGCGTGCCAGTATAAACCAATAGAGCACTGGGTAGTGAATCTTTTCTCCGGGCTGTAAACTTTGCCTCCCCTGTTAATCATTTATGTTGCACTGAGTGCTAAAGAATTAAAGTCCGAGATTGTGAACACGTATTTTTATTTTGGTATTTTAAGTGGTTTTTGTGACCAAATACGTAGCCTCAAAGTAGATCGATGTTTAGCATTTTTTTAAGTATAGATTGCTGCGTTGTGTCATAGATGTTGATGATTTCTTTTTTTATATCCTTATTCTTATTTATCGTATTTAGTTTATCCTTTATGTGATTGTGAAAATTTCCTGTTTTTGTTTTCTTAGGCGTGACAGAGACAGAGACCGGGACAGAGACCGCGAGGACCGCTCCAGAGACAGGGACCGAGATCGGGACAGAGACAGGGATCGGGACAGGGGACCGAGACCGGACAGAGACCGAGACACAAAGCCGCCTAGTGTCCCAGCCAACAGCACACCGATCATCCCAATTATGCCTGCTCTCAAGCAGATGGCTGTGCACCAGCAGATGAACCCGTTCACCAACCTACCACACACACCGCGATACTACGAGATCCTGAAGAAACGGTTGCAGCTTCCCGTCTGGGAATACAAGGAGAGCTTCAGTGACATCATCACACGCCATCAGACGTTTGTCCTCGTTGGAGAAACTGGATCTGGGAAGACGACACAGGTCTGGAAAAACAATCATTTCTACTTCCAGTTGACACGAAAAAGCTCAGATACGCATCCCGAACAATCCAATGCATTTTCCCCCCGTGTGGTAACGAGAAGTGATTTATGAAATCAAAAGGAACAAAATTACAATCATGATTGTGTCATTTATAGAACCCGTGGAAAAGGCACGTTTATACTCAATATTTCATTTTCTAGCATCTGACTCACATTGCAGTCTTGCTTTGAATTGATTTCCAGATCCCGCAGTGGTGTGTGGGACATGGTGAGGGGTTTGCCGGGTCCAAAGCGCGCTGTAGCGTGTACCCAGCCCAGGAGAGTCGCGGCTATGAGCGTGGCGCAAAGGGTGGCGGACGAAATGGATGTCATGCTTGGACAAGAGGTCGGTTACTCCATTCGGTTTGAGGACTGTAGCTCCGCTAAGACAATTCTCAAGTAAGTGGGAAAATACTGTTGTCATGAGGAAGAAGAATGATGCAAACTCCAAGCTAATGCGCCCCTCGTGTGGTCTGTAGGTACATGACAGACGGTATGTTACTGAGAGAAGCTATGAACGACCCACTGTTGGAAAGATACGGGGTCATAATCCTGGACGAGGCCCACGAGCGAACTCTGGCTACAGATATCCTGAGGGAGTGCTGAAGGAGGTGGTCCCGTCAAAGATCCGATCTCAAGGTACTTCCAGTTTTGTTAACAGGCGCGGTCTCCATATACGCTTCCATATAAGTTACAGCAGAGTTCTCCTGAATGCGCAGATCATCGTCATGGAGTGCGACACTAGACGCCGGGAAATTCAGATTTACTTCGACAACTGTCCCCTCCTGACCATCCCCGGTCGCACGCACCCCGTCGAGATCTTCTACACCCCCGAACCGGAGAGAGACTACCTTGAGGCAGCCATACGTACGGTCATACAGATCCACATGTGCGAGGAAGAAGAAGGTGACGTCCTCCTCTTTCTCACCGGACAGGAGGTAAGGGCGCCGCTGGTCCTCCGGGCTTCGTCTTCCTCGGCATCTTAAGTGAAACCTCAATTTGCTCCTACAGGAAATCGACGAGGCCTGCAAACGGATCAAAACGGGAAGTGGATGACCTTGGACCCGAAGTGGGAGACATTAAAATCATTCCTTTGTATTCCACACTGCCGCCACAGCAGCAGCAAAGGATTTTCGAGCCGCCACCTCCGCGGAAACCCAACGGCGCCATAGGAAGGAAGGTGAGTGCGTCTCCTCCCGCGGGCCGCGCCAGAGCTCGCTGGATTTCTGACTGTTTTCTTCTCAGGTCGTGGTTTCAACAAACATCGCCGAGACCTCCCTGACCATCGACGGCGTGGTGTTTGTCATCGATCCCGGATTCGCCAAACAGAAAGTAGGCAAACGTGAAGCAGCGCTGGATTTGTTTTGTGTGTGCTGTGTTATTTTTTTTTATTGAAGGCTGTCTCCAACCACGCCCTCAGGTTTATAATCCGCGTATCCGTGTGGAGTCGCTGCTGGTCACCGCCATCAGTAAGGCCTCCGCCCAGCAGAGGCAGGTCGAGCCGGCAGGACGCGTCCAGGAAGTGTTTCCGGCTTTATACGGAAGAAAGCTTACAAAACCGAGATGCAGGCAAGTGAAAGCCTTGACGCATGGCGAGCCTGGCTCTGCTGAACGTGGCGGCGCGTTAACCTTTCAACGTTCGCTCTCCAGGACAACACGTACCCCCGAAATCCTTCGGTCCAACTTGGGGTCGGTTGTGCTGCAGCTGAAGAAGCTGGGCATCGACGACCTTGTGCACTTTGACTTCATGGATCCACCAGGTGAGTTGGTCGACGGACATGTGAGCTTTCCACCATTTCCTTTCCCCGCTCTGACCATCCTGCCCCCCCACCTCCTCTCTCTGCAGCTCCCGAGACTCTGATGAGAGCCTTGGAGCTGTTGAACTACCTGGCGGCGCTCAATGACGACGGCGACCTGACGGAGCTGGGCTCCATGATGGCAGAGTTCCCCCTGGACCCACAGCTAGCAAAAATGGTCATTGCCAGCTGCGAGTTCAACTGCTCTAATGAGATTCTTTCCATTACTGCCATGCTGTCAGGTAATGCCCAGAACTGGGCTAACATCTACCTCCACTACTGTAGCACGAGTGTTTTTGGGGTCACGTACAGGAAAGCATTGCTCTGAAACGCCGTAATGTTGACGTTGGTGCTTTTAAAATATTGATATTGAATTTGTGCATTTGGTTTTTAGAACACAGATCCACTCCCAGCCTCTTTACTCCACCACTTTCTTCTGATGCCCATCATCCTTAGGGTTTTATTTAGATGTGCTGCTCCTAATTTGTCATAATTTGTACTGAATGAAAAGTCTTTGAGCCTCTCAAACTTTTATTGCCACCGTGTTGATTGTGGAGAGGGCAGGCACCACTTAAATCCCATCATCTCTTGCATTTCTCATAATTTCCTGCCCATTCAAATGGAACAAACCTGATCTAAACTGCGCACATCTTTTAGTTCTCTTCCTCTCTAAATATACGTGTATGTATATGAGCATGTACATACATACATGCATGTATCTGATGTGCTAATAGCCTTTACAGTTGGGAGTGACCATGAAAACAGACTGCAGCCCCCCCCTCCGTTTGATAGAGCTTGTGGTCCTGCCCTGTCCCAGCGCAGTGTCGAGCACCCTAGCATCACAGTCTTTGCACCATGTTTCAGTGAATGTTTGACTTACCCCTATGGGCGGCTTTGTTGGGGCCATACCAACCTTGTTTAGTCCCCACAGTGTTTTGTCCGCCCCACGGAGGCTAAGAAGGCGGCAGATGAGGCCAAGATGAGGTTTGCCCACATCGATGGAGACCATTTGACGCTGCTCAACGTCTATCATGCCTTCAAGCAAAGTGAGTTCCCCATCTGGCGTAGCCTTAACGATGAGTTCAGCATGTCTCCGTTCCTTATTTTAACCATCTACGTTGACCATAAGGGGGCCTCTTGTTGTTGTCACCATTTGGTTGGTCCTAAAGGTGCTGCTGTGGTTAATTTTCACCAGCTTTGTGAATTCTGAGGAACTTAAAGTACCGGTACAAGTGTTGTAGTTGCCTAAGCTAGCAAACAACAGCGTAAGTGTGTAAAGCCCTGCCACGTCTCTCTTCTCCAGACCACGAGTCGAACCAGTGGTGCTATGACAACTTTGTTAACTATCGATCGCTAATGTCCGCGGACAACGTGCGGCAGCAGCTGTCCAGGATCATGGACCGCTTCAACCTGCCCCGCCGGAGCACAGAATTCACCAGCAGAGACTACTACATCAACATCCGCAAGGCGCTCTGCACCGGCTTCTTCATGCAGGTAGAGGTGGTTCCGCTCCTTGAGGGAGATGGTCAGCTGGTCACGCGTTGGACCCAGAGGCTCCGCCTTCGCCGCGTTCTGATCTGTGGTTTTGTTTTTGTTCAGGTGGCTCATCTGGAGCGCACGGGTCATTACCTGACTGTAAAAGACAACCAAGTGGTCCAGCTGCACCCGTCTACAGTCCTGGACCACAAACCGGAGTGGGTTGCTCTACAACGAATTCGTTCTCACCACCAAAACTACATTCGCACTTGTACAGACATCAAGCCAGAGTGGTATGTTTCCCTTTGAGTCGAGCAGCTTTTGAATGCACGTGAACCCCCCGACACATGCACTCACGGTCTTCTCCCCCCCCCCCCCCCCGTCACAGGCTGGTGAAGATCGCCCGCCCAGTACTACGACATGAGCAACTTCCCGCAGTGTGAAGCTAAAACGACAGCTGGAGCGGATCATATCCAAACTAGAGAGCAAAGAGTATTCCCAGTACTGATCGACATGCACAAATTACCCATGAAGACATCTGCATATTATAGTTTTAGATCATTATGTATTGTGGTCTCTCAAGGTTGTTGTTTTGGTTTTGTTTTTTACATTTTGTTTAATTTGTTTTTCCTCCAATGTTGATTCTGTAAGTGTTAACGTCAAACTATCGACAGTAAATAATAGATTATGGCTATTAAAATTTTCAAAAGGAAAATCGCAAACGTCATTTAGATGTTGACCTTCCTGGAGTGAATTGCTGAGTCATTAAAAAAAGTGCTTTCTTTGTTTCTTTAATAAAGGAGCTTTGACTTAATTCTTGCTGCCTTCTATGTTGCGCCTCTGTGTGCAGTATCACTTCATTTGTGTTTAACAGCGTCCATTTTCTAACAAACCTAATGTGCTAAATCAAATCGGATTAATGATTCGATTGGCTGCGTGATTGCGTCATGTCCGGCGATGCAGTCACGTGCTCGGAAGTCACCTGCAGCTTTACGTTCGCCATCAAATGGTTAATAACTCCATGGTTTCGTTAAAGGAATCACCGTTCGGTTGTTATCAGGACAAATTGGCTCTTAAGCCATCTCATCCACCCTGGCGCCGACACTGACGTTGCCTGGACAACCACAGGAGTCGCGGACATGTGACGCCACAGGGACACCCTGCGCCAGTTTCTGGCCCTTCTGGACCAGGTCGTGGCCACGCCGTCACCCAGAAGGTTGAACCTCCACAGCAGCATCATGGGGACCGTCTTTGAGGAACAGGACTACCTGGTGGAGTGCTTTGAGACCATCAGGGAGGACAGGTTATTGGACAACACCACCGTGAGGGAGGCGTCGGGCTTCCTGAGGATGCTGCAGGACGAAGACTTCCATTCTTTCCTCTGGCTGTTTCATGCAGCCTGTTGACAGTCTTTACCAAAAGCTGCAGAGCGGGGACATTGGCATGGCCTCCATCGAACGGGCCCTACAGAGCTTCACCAGCAGTGTCCAGGCCATAAGGTAAGCTAATTTAGTCATTACAATGATGCTAATAATGTTGCACATTTTCATTAGCACGCCTGCTCGCCGTGATTGTGCGTCAAGTGTGTCCAGAAATGGTGATAACCTAAAGGAGGAGAAGTCTCATTCGTATTCCTACTCACACTTTTGGTCCGTCTCCCTCAGGGACCAAAACTCCTCTGAATGGCTGAAGCAGGAGGCGGCAGGAACCAAAGGATCGGCGAGAAGCAGAGGCTGTCTCAGCAGGTACGCTCACACGGACGCAGCATCCAACATAGATGGCGGATGGTGCCGTCGGTGGTGACCGTTGTGTGGACCAGATCTGTGACACTATCCTGGACCATGCCCGGGAGAGGTTCTCCTTCACCAGCCACCTTGTGGGTGCCACGCTGCTGGAGGGAGAGATGTTACTCCATGCTCTGTACCAGGTTCTCCGGAGCTACGACCTCCAGGAGACCTTCTCTGAGACTCTGGGGCTGTTGAATATCCTCATAACCAGTCCGATGACAACGACTTAAGCCCTTAAAAAGGCTCAAGGCGTTCCTTAGCAACACAAGGGTGCCGGGACACCTGAACACGTTGGCCATGCTCTCTGTGGAGAGAACGCTCATCAGGAACATGCCTTATTTCAATCAACGTGTAATTGATCACTTTTCCTGCCTGGAAGGGAGGCGAGAAACATTTCAATACAAGTGACGAGTGCGGGGGGGGGGGGGGGTGGCATTACCCAGGGAGGGGCTGCTGCAAACACTATCTGTTGATGGTCGCTTGAATATATTTGCCGCATATAATATTGCACAATGATATTGTACAAAAATGTTCCCAAAGCCTCTGAGTACCCGTCTGCCTTCATTCCTGACTTGTGATTTATACTGTTTTACTTAATGTACAGAGAGACTGATTCCATCTTTTTGATGTTTTTGTACTGTCAAATAAAATGAAAGATTTTAAAAACCCGTTTGTGAGTAAATTGAATGTCTATCACCTAATGTGCATCATTAAATCATGCTTGGTCTTTACAGGCTTTAGTTGAGGTGAGGACAACACACCAGAACAAGTGGCTGCCGGTGTAAACATGTAACTGGTGGATAATTTACCTCTCATATACACTAAAGTAATGTTTCTCCCTGGTAAAGCGCAGCAGCGTGCGGTAAACATTAAATGTGAGTCGTTTTACTGTAGTTAATACGCCAACAAAACCTTCTGACTGCGTCACAATACAACAAACATTGACTTTGGAAGGATCATAATTCTGTCCAAACTTGACACTATAACTTTAGATTTAAAATACAAGATAATAAAGTCCGGAAACAATGTGATTAATTCAAATGAAGTCACCACACAGCGATGTCTTTAAGTGGCTTTTACTGCCTGGAATTTCCAGTTTGTTGGAAAAAGTGTACATTTCTATTGGTTTGAATAAGTAAACATCAGGAGTGATGGGTTGGAACCAAACCTGATTCTGTAAAACACCTGGACAGGTGCATGCTTGAGGTTTGAAACTGTCAGAGATTCTCAATGTCCTCTATGGTCTCTGCGAGACAACGGTTGCGCGTCTCCCGCAGAGTTCTGGCCACCATCGCGCCCAGCATAGCTGTGGAGCAGAGAATGACCTGAGGCAAATGCTTCCACACTTCGTCCAGGAGGAGGATGAGAGGAGACACGGCGACGCCCATGCGAGCCATGCTGGAGTTGAAGCCCATCCCGTTCTGCCTGAAGAGGAGAAATCATGCAGAGAGTTGACCACAGGGGGGCGCTGTGTCCGACGGTCACGACCATTTCATTCTTCTTTTGACACTGCATCAAATAATAAAGAGGTACTGAAACTGGTTACCTGACTACTGTCGGAAAGAGCTCGGAACTGTAGAGAATGAGGATCGTAAATGATGCGGAAGAGAAGGCTTTTCCGAAGACGGCGACGACCGTCCGCGCAACAGACATGTCTGAAAACAGGCCCAGGCGGAGAGATCAACGCTACACTCGGGTCCCGTGGCAACGTCTGACATCATCTTTACCGTCAGGAATCAGGATGTTGATTCCCAGACACGTGCCAGACATCAGCATCGCGCCCATCATGCTGCTCCTTCTGCCGATCATATCCAGGAGATAATAAACGCTTATTTTGGTAGGGAGCTCGATCAAGGCGTAGACCAGCTGAGTCAGATACATGTTGAGGCCGAAGCCTGTAATGTTGAAGCTGATGCCATAAAAGGTCGTCGCCACGCAAAACCTGGAGGAAGAAATGTGGCTGTTGAGCTTTCATCCAGATGTGTTCATCTGCATCCCTCTCATTGTGATCCCACAGTGATACACCTGATCAGGGAAATACAGACCACAGTATACCAGTGCGGGAAGCCAGGCTCCTCATATTTGGAGTTCTAATCAGGTCCAGGTAGGTATAAACTCTGCCTTTTTTCTCCGTCACAACAATGGAGGCCAATGTCTGCAAGAGCGCAGGTCATGTGACACGGATAGGCTGATATTTCCAAACTCACCTCTGCTCCGTGTTGATTTCCTGGATTAGACCCACCTCCATTTTAAGCGCCTCCGAGAACCCGTCAGCCCGGTTCATCCTTGCACACCTCTTCAAGTACGTCTGGGCTTTCTCCAACTGTCCATTGGCGATCAGCCACCTCGCTGATTCAGGCATCCACCTGGCGTTGGAATCAAATGCATTAATCCAGTCGGATCCCAGCTGGGTGCAGCACAAACAGACAGGAAGTGTAAAAGGGCTGTAGTCTAGAGGATAAACAGGGCGCACAAGTCCAATAACTATGGCATTTCTTTACACTGGCCCAGTAGCAGGTTCTGGTTTTTTCATAGAGAAAATAGGGGGAACGTGGTTTAGGATTAATGGGGGTGGGGGGGCTCGAGGACGGTGCTGATCAGGGTCATTCCAGCTAGAACCGCCACTTCAGTTGTTGGAAGGTGAGCGAAGTCCAGTTCTGTGTTTTGGCGAACAAGGCCCGTCCAAACTCTTACCTCCAAATGAAGATGGCGAAGAAAACAGGCGCGGTGACAGTAACAATCAGCCAACGCCATTCGTTGACAAGATAAGCGAGACCCACAAATATGACGCTTCCGAATGTCCAAGCCAGGCTGTCAATCACTCCAATCAGCTTCCTGTGTTCAATATCCACCCACTCCACAGCTGGAATGGACAAGAAAAGCCCTCCTCACTGTGCACGTTCGGGAAATGTCGAAAGCATTTTAGCACAATGGAAACACAAACTAACTGAGAACGGATGAGATGATGACGATGCCGGTGATACAAAACCCGGTGAAGAACCTCAGCACCACGAACATCACGTAGCTGGTGGAGAAAGCACTGGCAATGGCGAAGAGCATGCCAGAGACGTACGACACCAGAAGCATGATCCTGCGGCCGAACCTTCAGAGGGTCAGAGAGAGCGTCAGAATGACCAGTTCTACAACAGCGGCACATCAAAGAAGCGGAGATGCTGTAAAGCCGAGATACTTGTCGCTCAGACTTCCAAATAAGAGGGCTCCAAACATCACTCCCACGAAAAAGATGGTGGCAGTTGCTTTGTTCTTCCCTCTTTGATCGCACACCAGGTCCCACTTTTACAAGAAGAAAGAAGGGAAACCGTCATCTCTCCGGACCGGTTCCGAAGCATGTTCCAATGAGGTTTACCTCTGACGTCAGCGTCGTCTTGAAGGTGCTGTTATCATACACCCATCCGCTCTGGCAGGGCACCGTCGGTGCTCCGCTGCTGTTGGAGGAGTTCATCAGGAGGTGATACTGAGGCTCCAGGAACATTCTACAGGAATCTGGGCTCCCGTCCCCCCGGACAGGGACGCCGACAACGAGCTTCTGTGCCTGAGTCAGATTCCCGTAACGACCTCCATCCTCCAGAAGGCTGAGATCACAGTGGTGGGACGGGATGGCAGCTATGAAGTTATTCAGAAAGAAATGACAGGGCAGCGTGAAGCGGCCGATGAAGCTGATCACAGAAACCATGATCTGGAACCTCCCAAAGCCATTAACGGCGGCTAGAACGTCTTCGAACTTCATGGCCGTCTCTCTCCGGGAATCAAGCGAGCCTCTGCTAGCTTGTCCCGTGAGTCTTCGAATAAAAGTAAGAAAATGGTAATGGATGACAAGCCTGACTTGTGAGGTACAACCGTTGAACTTTCACGAAGGTCTTGTGCAATTGGTGATCTTTTGACTTAGTTGAAATAGTTGTGTGTTTTGACTGTGGTAAAACATTACATATCCAGCATGTTAGATTTGGAATCAAGGTAACAGACATGAATAAGTCACTATTCATTGTCTATAGTCACTTTTGTTGTATGAAAAAGGACACTTCAATTTGCAGAGCCAATTCATTAAGGTATCTACAGTCATGACCCTCTGGGCTGGAATTACCTGTGGATGCAGTCATGGACAGACGACACGTGCGTGAGATTGACGGGAATCTGATGCTGTTGCGTATTTTCACCGCCAGATGTCGCCACTTACTCAGTGGACGTCTGAAACACCAATGAGCGTTTCCCTGCCATAGACTTTGCCAATTTTCTGTTGGACCTCATAAAGTTTGTGACATGGATTGTTAATTCTAAACAGCATGCAGGCCAGAACAAACCTCTGAGCATTAAACGTCTGTACACAAATATTACACATCTATATATTCAAGTCTAAAAGAGAGGACCAGCTTTGCATCCTTAGACTTTAAGCTCTTGTTGACCTCTGCCAGGGTCATTTTCACTGGATCGGTTCCCCACAGGTCCACTGTGTGTGTGGCCACCTCCTCTATCAGGTTACAACTATCAATGCAGTCCTCACTAAACGGTGATGTTGAGTTTGAGAGGGGTGGAAGCCTGTTTTGCTGCCTGAACTGGTTTACTGGAGCTGGAAAATATCCTTGAGCAAAAACTTTCTACATCACAATGATCCCAGTCTGTTGGTTAAAATGTTTATTTTTCATTTTAAAATTACGAGGGACTTTAAAATAGCAACACACACCTACTCCACCTGCACCTGTGTTACAGAAAACAGCCGCGCGGGTGGATGAATGAGGCTAGTCTGCACTTCAGCTTTCTCCGGTGTTGACGGTTTCCTGCAAAACAGGTGAGAGAACAGTAACTTTAATGAGTCGACGTCATAAAAGGTTTGCGTAAAACACCTTCATTTAAGAATTAAAGTAAACAATTACAGAAAAGTCTTTGGATTTTCGCATCACATCTCAAAAAAAAATAAAAAGGTTGCGAGGATCTCTGGGTCTCGGTCATGATCACCTTTCGCTTGGCAACATTTTAAAAAGGCCGATTAAACCGAGCACCTCGAGTCCCACGTGCACATTATCAACGCACCAGGAGCAGCGTTGCTACTCACTGACCAGCCCCCATGGCTGTGTGACCGAGTCTGACACTTGGCAACGGGGACAACCTGCTGTCCCTGGTGCTCGAGCTGCATCACTGAACAATCACCTGCTGCGTTCCTTCAACGCGCTTCCTTTTCCCCTCGGTTTCTCGACGTCTTCGACGAGCTCCGGCAGCCTGGTGTTCAACGTCTCGCGCAGCAGCAAAGGCACCAGACCGGTTCCGATCGCCACCGCGCAGTAAGTGACAACAGGCAGCATGTGCCAGGCGTCCTCCAACAACATGACCAGAGGGGATATGGCCACGCCGAGCCGGGCCACCAGTGCGGAGTAGCCCATGCCGTTCTGCCTGGAAATCCAAAAGGGTGAATTTAACGGAAACACGGCGACTCCAGTTCAAGAGTCGCCGCCAACGAACCTCAAGACCGTGGGGTAGAGTTCCATCGTGTACAGGTACATGACCGTGCACGACACCTCTGAGAACCCTTTCCCCAAGGACCCCATGATGGTACGAACGATCCACAAATCTGAGGCAAAATGGGAGAAGAAAGCAAACCTCAGGCACGCCGACCAACGCCAAGAGCCGCGGTCAGAAGAGAACAAACCTTTGGAGACAAATATGTTGATGAGGAGACAGAGACCAGTTAAAAATGAAGCGCCCATCACGCTCTTCCTCCGGCCGATTTTTTCCAGGAAGAAGTAGGCGCAAATCTTCACAAGGAATTCCATAGATACAAATACGAACTGTGTGAGGTAGAGGTTCAATCCAAACCCTTCGATATTCAGACTTATTCCATAATACGTAAGTTCGACTCCAAACCTGCGTCATGAAACAGAAGCACAGTTATCTGATTAAAGTCATTTTTCTGATGTTAAAGACATGACATGAACCCCGAAGGGCCACGATCAGGCCGTGAAGTTCAGGACACATAAACCTAATGAGAACAGAACCCGGGAGTCCCGTCCAGTGGGCCTCACCAGTCCCCAAACATGCCATTTGTGGCATCATCTGACCTTGTGGCTATTTACAGTAAAATATTTATGAGCTGGCTGAGTGAGAACAGAACATTGGAGTGAAAACTTATCACCGTCTTTATGTTCTACTAATCTAATACAACGATGTTCTGTGGAATCTAGTTCTCAGATAAAACATGTATGTGTGTGTATATATGCCTATATATGATACACACATATCACTTACCATAATATCCCAAGGGATATGGACAGTTTCCTAATATTTGGGGTCTTGAAAAGATCCACCAAGGAGTACTTCTGATCTTGGGTTTCAACTTGTACAGATTCCAGTAAACACTGAGGAAAGCAAAGGAAAAGCCAAAGTGTCGTTTAAAGAACACTTCACGGCAGCAGTTTCCAGATGTAACCAAAAGGCAAAGGAGGCGAGAAATGTATACATTTGGTGTGACAGTCTCCATGGACTTGGATCTGTTGTTCATGTGAGCACACTGGATGAGGTAGCGGTGGGCAGCATCTGCCTTCCTGTTGGCCACCAGCCACCTGGCAGATTCTGGGAGCCACCTGAGGCAGCAGTCACTTCCGTGTAAACACCAGTGATACGTTTATGCTGCGAGTTGGGGAAAAAAAAAAATCTAAATCACCTCCAACAAATGACGGCCAGCACCAGGGGGGACGTGACGGCCAGAATCAGCAGCCTCCACTCATTCACGCTGTACGCGATTGCAATGAGGAACCAGTTTCCAAAGGCTGCATCCAAGCTTGTGATTATACCGCACAAGGTTCTGCGTTCAATACTGACCCATTCGACATCTGGAGAACGTTTTCAAAAGGTGACTTACGAGCTTCTCCTTTTGGTATCAATTTAGCGTTAGCTTGTTGCACACTCACTCAAAACAATAGAGATAATGCTGATTCCGGCCAGCGACAGGCCCGTGAAGAATCTCATGACGACAAACATCATGTATGACGTGGAGAAGGCACTCAGGACGGCAAAAAGGATGGTTCCCAGGTAAGACACCAAGAGCAGCGGTCGCCGGCCATATCTGGAAGAGGACAAAGAGATGGGAAAGCTCAGGTCGCGCTATCATCGCAGTACAGGCAGACGCACCCGAAACACGGAGGCCAAGAGGTCGAGAGATAACGTTATCTCATTGTGCATTGACATCTTCTGCAGACCAAACTTATCAGCCAGTCATGTGATCGATCACAGAGGATAAGGTGAAGGGAATCCAGTTGGAGAAAAGCTGCACACACACACACACACAGACACACACACACACAGGGAGAACAACAACCCTACCGGTCACTGAGAAATCCAAATGAAGGGGCACCGACCATGACACCAACAAAGAAAATGGTAGCTGTCAGCTTGTTCATCCCTTTTCTGCTGCAAACAAGGTCCCACTGGGAAGACATGAGTAAAATGATGACAATTGTTGCAATTGTCAGAAAACGACATTATCATTTCTGGGGTACTTTTTAAAATCCACTCACCTCAGTTGCTATCGTAGACCGGAAGGTGCTGTTGTCGTACACCCATCCGCTCGGACACGGGACAGTAGCAGCATCCTCGCTGCTGTTCTGGCCATAGAGGTGTTGATACTGAGGCTTTGCAAACATCCGACAGGAGCTCGGAGATCCATCTGGCTCTGCAGGGAGGGCGACGGCCAGCTTCTGCTCCCGAGTTAAATTCCAAAAGAGCCCTTGATCGTCCAGAGCTGAGGTGTCACAGTGGTGGGAGGGAACGGCTCCCATGAAGTTGTTCAGCACGAAGTGACACGGGAGGGTGATCCGAGAGATCACCTGGATCAACACCAGTCTGATTTGGAATTTCCCAAACCCATTAACCTCAGAGAGAATATTCTCAAATTTCATTTTGCCGTGTTTACGGGGTCGGGGAAACTAACGCTGGAGCAGCGAGGCGCAGTTTAGATGACAGGACGCGTCGACTACTGTTAATTATTATCCGCAAAGACGGTTTCTCGGCATTTTATTGCCTCGTCCATTACCGAGTCAAGGTTCAGTCCAGATAGGGATAGTGAGTTTATTTGTCTATCTTATAGTTTGCTGTGTTTTGTGGATTTTCTGTTCTGCAGTTTCCCCTGGAGAGCTACTATTTGTTCTGTGCAGCAGAACAAATTGTAAACATGCACAGCAGTTCCGATCCAAGTGGCGTCCCTTTTTAGGTCAAAACCTTCGTCCACAATAGTCACCGTTAACGCTCATTTAAGTGGAGGCGCGCTCTATGACGCGCATGCGTACAAGGCTGCGCTACTAAAACCATTCGCCGGTGGAGCTATCGTCTCTTCTCCCTGCAGGTTGTTTTCGCCCAGACTGTCACGTCCTCAGGCAGCGGCGGCAGCAGCAAAAAAAGCAGCAGAAGCGACAATAATAAAAGCAGAAGCGACAATAATAAAAGCAGAAGCGGCAGAAGCAAGAAAATAACAACAGCAGCAGCGAACGCAGCGGTTTCTTCTTCTACTACTGATTTCCGACTCTTCCGCCACCTACTGGCCGCGGCCAGTACTGCTGCATATATTTTAAAAATACACCGAGATTAATCACGGCGGTTTGGTTCATTTTAGACATAGATATACAGTACATCGATTACACTTTTGGGGGCATCCATTATACACCGATTTTTGTTAGCTTCCATTTTGGTTGGGGTTTCTGAAATCTAATCCAGGAATCAAGTTTCATTTAAATCAACTTTATTAATGCATCATCTTAATTTTCTCCAAATGCTAGATGAAGACCAACACAAGCAAAAGGCATCATGCCAACACTACACTACATTAAAAATTAACCCTAATCCATGAACCTTAAGACCAAAAGACTGCATCAAATTGGACCCATTTAGTAAATGACAACCCCTCCATCCATCATCTGTCCCCTATATTCTTTGGGCTGGTGTCCTTGTGTATTAGTTTCCCGAACTTATAGTGGGGATTTGTTTCCTGTGATTTAAAATATTAAGAGTCTTCACTGTCCACTCTGTGGATAATAAACACGCACGACTTGTTTTTGTACACTTGTGACTTTTAGTGAATTTCCTTTGTTGAGTGTTCCCTGCAATGCAGAAAAGATACGTTATTCATTATAAATCAGCCAGGAAGGAGGTTAGGAAATGAACAGTTATGTCACTTTGTGTATGTCTGTGATTATTGTAAATGTCCCCATGTGGGACAAATAAAGGAATCTGAATTTCAAACAGGGTATAAAATAGTAGACCTTACTTTGGTTTCTCGATATCCTCGATTAACTCTGGCAGTCGCGTATTTAACGTTTCAGGCAGCAGTAAAATCAGTAAACCGCTCCCAACCGCCACCGCGCAGTAAACGATGTGAGGGAGGAGCTGCCACACATCCTCCAGTAACATGACCAGGGGTGACATGGACACACCCACCCAAGCCACAAAAGAGCTGTACCCTAAACCATTTTGCCTGTAAGAACAACCAGGTAAACCTTTATAATGGCAAATGTGGCCTTCGGCACAGCAGAGGCGTCGTACTCAGCTCACCGAACCACTGTGGGATACAGTTCTGTTGTATACAGGTACAGATTTGCACAGGAAGCTTCGGACAGGGCTTTTCCGAGAACTGCCATAACAGTCCGGAAGATCCATTTTTCTGAGGGTGAATATACGTTTCGGACTCAGAAATTACCGCAAGAGTGAGGATTTAGTTAAATGTTGAGATTTTTAAAAAACAACCTACTAACCTTTGGCAATAAACAAGTTGATCAAAAGACAGAGGCCCGTTAAGAGCAGGGCTCCCATCTCAGATGGTCTCCTTCCCACTTTCTCCACAAAGAAATACACACAAATCTTTGATGGAAATTCAATGCACGCGAACGTGAGTTGTGTGAGGTACAGACTCAATCCAAACCCGGCGATATTTAGACATATCCCAAAATAGGTAAACTGAACTCCAAACCTGCAAAATAAAGCAGGAGAAAGGCCTGAAATGAACAATCTTCAAGAATATTTCATATATCTGTGTTTAAATATGGACGTTATAGTCCAATTTCAAAAGTCTTTAACTTTAAAAAAAAAAATCAATATAAATCTAATGAATCAATATAATATAAATCAATATATATTCAAACTTTAAAGTCTTAAAGGTGTAACTCACCAGATTAGTCCTATGCAGATAGACAGCTTCCTGATATTTGGGGTCTTGAAAAGATCCACAAAGGTGTAAGTCTTATCTTTACATTCAGTTTCTGCATATTCCAATAAAGTCTGTGAGAAAGGCAAATCATCGAACCGTCATTTCACGGCAGTTCCGCGGTCAGCAACGGAGTCCCTAGAGCATGTTGCAAACAACAACTGAAACATACGTCTGGCGTGACGTTCTCCAGGCACTTGGTTCTGCTGTTTACCTCCGCACATTTCATGATGTAATGGTGGGCAGCGGCGGCCTTTCCATTAGCCAAGAGCCACCTTGCAGATTCTGGAAGCCACCTGCAGAAGCAGTGAGCTGACTTTAATTTAAAAAAACAAAACCCTTCTTTTGGTGCTTTAAGCTAAAAACCATAGAAATACCTCCAAGCGATGACGGACAGCACCAGGGGGGACGTGACCGCCAGAATCAGCATCCTCCATTCGTTGACACAGTAAGCAATGCCAACGCCGATACAGTTTCCAATAGTGACATCCAGACATATAATTATGCCCGAAAAGGTCCTGTGTTCAATGCTGACCCATTCAACATCTGCAGAAACATCAACACCCGGTCTCAACAAGCCCAGTTTAGCATGAAACATCAGTGTTAGGTCTGCATGCTTACTTAAGACAAAAGAAATGATGGCTATCCCCGCGAGGGCCACCCCCGTGAAAAACCTCATGATGACAAACATTATGTATGATGTCGAGAACGCGCTCAGGAGGGAAAACAGTATGGATCCCAGATAAGACACCAAGAGCAGCGGTCGGCGGCCATATCTGCTTAAAACACACAAAAGAGATCATACCGAGACACATCATATAACAAAATATGGCAACTATAGCAATAAAGTTTGAGGGACGCTACTGTTTTGCCTAAATGGTGTTGAAAGTTAGTCTTCAGTGGTGTTTTTCTATTCCCCAACACCCTCTCCATGCCACCACAAAACACAGCAAAGCCTTAACTAACAAACATGATATAACAAAATACAGAACAAACCAATAGATGAAGACCATCCACAAGGGAACACACATTAAAAGACCGTGTCAACAAAGCCCTGTAACTTTACCCTGAGAGGAGAGGGATGAGGTTAGTGTTTACTGAGTGCTAATGAGCTAGCAATGGCCCTGTTGGGCAGAACAAGTTGGGAGGACAACAAGCATCTGTAGGTGGTTTGAAAGATGGAGACCTCCCCCCCCAAAATAAGTTTGGCTAACAGAATTCTGCTAAAGTAGGCACAGACCATCACACATGAAGCATATCCTAATCAACAAAGCATAATCTTACAGTGTGTGGCTCGTTGCTCACCATGGTAGCTCCTGTTAGTAGATGTTCTTGGTGGATCAGGCAACCTAACTGGCAACCTCTGCTCTAGGAGGAGGGGTGGAGGGGGGGTGACCTGCTCTACAGCACTTTGAATGTGATTGCAGGACCAGTTTTGGGCCACAAACATACATGTAGCTCCTTTAAATCTCAGCTGTTTTCAATGTTGATGCGCTTCGTGAGTGAAAGAGGACATTCACCAATTATTCAGATGGAGGTACTAAAGCTCACACGCAGACCAAGGGTAGCTGTGTCGCTATGGAGAGCTTTGGAGTTCTGGTTTATGAAGTGGAAGTAAACAGCTGGAGGGACGGGTCAGCACCTCCAGGTCTGGACCTTGATGTTGTTACACCATCTACTGATGTAACGGCAGACCCTGCTGGCCCACATCCTCCCTGACTGTCCTGCTCCAAGCAGGGTCCAATTCATTAAGCCAGATACGCCCCCGAGAGCTGGCGTGCAGCCGCTCTGGTTTATTAGAGAGGGAGCAGGAATTTGGAAGAAAGGAGGTGCATGCTGTCATTAATGTGCATTCCAGCTGTAGCATAGTTAATGCTAGTTAATGATAACGAGTAACGTGCTGCTTCTAGCGCTCTAACTGTCATTTTCTTTAAAGGAAGTAAGGAACATCTGTATATTCACATTTCCACTCTCACCGGTCGCTGAGGAACCCAGACAAAGGGGCACCGAGCATGACACCGATGAAGAAGATGGTGGCCGTCGCCTTGTTCATCCATTTCTGGCTGCAGACGAGATCCCACTGGGGGGAAAAAAATCATTCAGCACATTCCAGCACTTTTAAAAAACACTGACAACAATTCGCATTGAGATATATTTGAGCTGTTCTTTCCTGGGAAAAAATTACTTATATTGATTTGAGAAACATGAAACTATGTCAAATAAAAGAAGGGGTTGAGACACAGGTTCTATTGATTCAAGGTGTTTTCAGGGAAGCAGCTCGCCTCAGTCGCTATCGTAGACCGAAAGGTGCTGTTGTCGTACACCCATCCGCTCGGACACGGGACAGTAGCAGCATCCTCGCTGCTGTTCTGGCCATAGAGGTGTTGATACTGAGGCTTTGCAAACATCCGACAGGAGCTCGGAGATCCATCTGGCTCTGCAGGGAGGGCGACGGCCAGCTTCTGCTCCCGAGTTAAATTCCAAAAGAGCCCTTGATCATCCAGAGCTGAGGTGTTACAGTGGTGGGAGGGAACGGCTCCCATGAAGTTGTTCAGCAGCAGGTGAGGCGGGAGGGTGATCCGAGAGAGCATCTGGATTAAGAACAGGCGGATTTGGAATTTTCCAAAGCCATTAGCTTCCGAGAGAACGTCGTCAAATTTCATTGTGTGTTTTTGAGTTTGCTGCCGCGGTGACAGCGGCGAGGGCGAGAGCGCCGTCGCCGCCTGTCTGTGTTAATTATTATCTACAGAAAATGCGCGTCAGCATTTCTCTGTGTTAACATTGCTGCGATTAATTAGCCTCTTTCAAACCCTTTTCTGTTTGTGGTCAGACAGAAAGAAGCACTTTATTAAATCCATACGTGAAATGATATCAACAGGATATAAATAACACTATATCAATATATAAGGTAAAATGTATCAAGTGTGTTCTTAGGTTGAGTTCTGTATTAATCTATTGATCAGGGATCATCGAACTTTGGCACATGAACCACGCCTGGTGATGAATAAGCTACAACTTTCACACCAGGAGCCTCCTTTCCTCTTTATTGATTTGAGACTAAATAGGTTTTCCTTTGGATCCAGATCAAATCCTACATACACATGATTCCATCAGCTAATTTCTTATTGATTCCAATGGTTCTGTGGTCAAAGTGGTTAAAAGAGATGTCAGACACGGCTACAGCTGTCCACAAATATTTATGAACCAGTTTAAGACCTCACCCTCGAGGATCATCCCCTTTAACAGGACGAAACCTTGAGCAGGACCAGCCTCCTATAGGGGACCCTCATGCTGATAGGGGAGAGAAGAGTGGGGGTCAGAGGTCAGAAAGTCAGTGCACGGTATGAAGTCGGCGATACCTGTAGATGATACAGAGAGAGGTAGGGGAGGGAGAAGAGAAGCACAAGAACTAGAAGTGTTTGGTGCTTCGTCTTCTTGCTCAGGCCTGATGTACGGGCAGCCCCACTGGGCAGTTTTTCGGGTGTGCGCTGCAACACAAACAAGGCGGTAAGTTCGTCACCTCGGCCAAATGAGGAGATGACAATAATTAAAAGGCTGGCTAAAGATTAAAAATGGAAGTGATGGTACTCAACTGCTTACATCGCTATTCCACAGTGAAGTTTGACCTCTGCCTTTAAGCCATCTAAAGATAGGAGCGGTATGGAGTCTAACCCAGACCCCCCCCCCCCCCCCACCCCCACCCCCACCCCGAGCTCAGGCTGCAGGGTTTGTGCACTGTTACAAAGACTAAGGAGGTCAGTGCAGGTAAATTAAGCACGGTCAGCTCTCTCAAGGCCCCTATCGGGTTTGCCTGGTATTTTTATTACGATATTACATAACTGCTTTAGTCTCGGATGACTTCTGATGAAGTTGAGTTGAGGGATGCCATTGCTAACTTTGATAGCAACAAAACTCTGATAGTCACAGGCCCTCCACACCAGGCCCTCCACACCAGGCCCTCCACACCAGGCCCTCCACATCAGGCCCTCCACACCAGGCCCTCCCCACCAGGCCCTCCACACCAAGCCCTTTACACCAGGCCCTCCACACCAGGCCCTTCACACCAGGCCCTCCACACCAGGCCCTCCCCACCAGGCCCTCCCCACCAGGCCCTCCACACCAAGCCCTTTACACCAGGCCCTTCACACCAGGCCCTCCACACCAGGCCCTCCCCACCAGGCCCTCCACACCAGGCCCTCTGTAAGTTCCCTTAATGATGAAATTCACACCATCTTTGCAGCCATTTCAGTGAATCTGGATAAGAATTGATGCAGGCGTTCAGTCCAAACATTAATCTGTGATCCCAGAGGAGCCCGAGACACAACCACAGCGTGCTAATTACTGTCCACAGTGGGAAGAAAAACGTGATTAATCAGTCCAAAGAGCGTTCTTTTCTCACTGACGTTCTATGAATTCCATGATGATTATGAGATTAGACATATTTTGAATTTACACACACGATAAAGTTTCGCTTCGGGTGTTACTCCATCATCATGCAACATCTGGAGACGTTAATGTCACAACTGGAAAAGACCAAAGCACCCATGGTTGTACTTGAAGGCTCTGAGGGAGGTGGGGGCAGGGGTACGGTCCACCTCTTTAAATAGCCGTCATACAAGAATGAGCAAAGCTCCACGATGAGCAAGTTGGTGGAGAAGCAGAACATCCGTGTCCCACGAGAGTGCACGTCCTCTCACAGTCGACGATGAGGGGAAACTGAGGACATTTGAGGACATTTTCTGGACAACGTTTTGCTTTTCATTTGTGAATCGATAATGTAAGTATTTCCTTTATTGTCTCTTTTTTAAAGACTTGAACACATTTTGAATAATGATGCGTTGTTTTTATTAAAGCTTTAATAACGATAACGCTATTAAATCATTAATCAATCCAATCTATTGAAACGAGCTACACCATCACCTGTAAACATCTGGGTTTGTTCATGTGACATCTGTGAATGAATGCACAGTTTTTCATCGCCGCTGCAGCAGGTTTCTCTGTTAGGAGATCTACTTATGTAATCGGATGGAAAGATCGAATCCGACAGGCGCTCAGCCATCGCAGGGGTCGTTCCACCAGAGCAAGATCTCACTCATTTGTCAAGGATGCTGACTCCCTGTTTCCACGGCAACGGGTCAACATACCAACGTTAGCTCCATACTAGGAAAGAGAAACTGCAGCAGCAACAAAGAAACGCTTGTTGATGGTTTAGCGTTGAAATCAAGCGGAACAAAGGGTGAGGAGAAGAGTTACGGGACAAACTGTCCAAGAGTTTTCTGCCTTTTAGAAACTACAGTTCATTAACTGAGACAGATAAATTGGTTTGCCAGGAAAAAAATCCCAAACATTAACAAGAGAGATGCACGTTAATATTCAAGAACACAAACACACAGGACGGATTTGTAAAATAGGGATAAAATAGAGTTGAAAGTTATTTTAAACTGCTCATATGAAAGCATGGAGTAGATGCATGCTGGCTTGGTTGCTGATTTACTGTAAAATGCACACACACACACACACACACACACACACACACACACACCACACATAAACGCCTCCTACACAATTCACCTTCCTTTGGAACTGTGGAAGAAACGTGTTGGAAAGAAAATCATCATCATGCTATCTGATTCTGTGCCAGGTATTTTATTCATTAAAAGCTGCGTGGAATTTATGTGAATACTAATTAATCCGTGTTTTTCCTTGTTGTTTTCCTTTTTATGCTCTTTTCCTTTACTCACGTCAGGTTTATTTCCATGTTCCACAGTGCCCCTGAGGGCAGTTTCTTTATCCTTTTTTCTCTCTTACTGTACTGTAATGGGTCACGCAATAGAAAATGTCAAGTGCTGTAGCGCCACCCTGTGGTCGTATTGATAATTGAGCAGAAACTGCGGCCTTAAATTAAAAGGTTTAGGGGCGTTTTTGGGTGGTGGGGGGGGGGGTTTTCTAAGTAATGCACTGCACGATTTTAGAGTTTCTGAAGTTTTAAGAAAAGGGGAGTAGCCCTCAAGCATATTTTTATCTATTAAGAAAGGTTTTAGTTGCGCTTTGATATGTGACAGCTATTGTATTATATTATATTATATATATATATAGATATCTATAGATATATAGATATATATATCTATAGATAGATAGATAGATAGATAGATAGATAGATAGATAGATAGATAGATAGATAGATAGATAGATAGATAGATAGATAGATAGATAGATATAAATTAGTTTCCAGAATAAGCAGCAAAAGATCAGACTTTTTTGGCTGTGGCCATTAGAAGGATGCCCTCTCAGCTATCTTGAAACAAAATAAATAAAAATAAATAAATAGAGAGGCCCAGGCAGATCGTTCACCCGCATTCTTAAAAAGAACAAAATGTCCTTTGACTACAACAGCAGAAGCTCAAGCATTCAAACTATATACAAATTAAACTGCAGCGCATCTGGTTTTTAAATGGAAACAACAGCAAGGCGGCGATGCTGACGTTTGCTGCAGTGATGGATGGGAACAGAAGAGGAAAAGAGACCTGGCTGTATAAACAGGAGTTCAGAAAACAGCCACTGGGTTGTTTTTGTTAGGTCCTTGAACGCATCGTCCCCCTTTGATTGCACATACCATTCCATTTAGAGCAACGGCGGGCCTGATGCAGACTCCCAGCTGGGAGCAGGGATATCTTGTGTAAATTCTACAGTTGATTATTACTTACATCTATTGATTATTCAAGTTTTATTATTTGTGCTCTTGACCGGGAGAAATGCATCAGAAATAACTACATAACATATAGGAGATGGCACATGTCTGGCCTGCCTTAGGGAGAGCAAAAGAACATTACTTTGATATAATTAGAAGAGATTGAACCTATAATGTGTAAATCTAGCATTCATAGGGTTTTCCCTCAATCTTGATTTTTATTTATTTTTTCTTTATGTTGAAGGCTTTACTGAAGATTCAGCATTAGAAATGGAACGAGATGCCGAAGAGCCAGACAACAATGAACCCTCGAACCTCTGGTCGGGTTCAGATGCTTCCCAGGAACACTGTGTCTCTGAGTCCTTTGCAGATTCGTACTATGAAGATGACGCCAGTGATGCAGAGTATCGCTTGGACCCTCTGCCAGTTCATGTGGAGTCTGAGGTGAAGTCTCCAGAACTTTATCAGAATGAGGAATGGAAACCCACAGGTGAGCAGCAACAACCACCTGGATTTAATGGAAGTGAAGAGGAGGTCTCATACCAAGGAGAGGATGAGGAAGACTTCTTCCTGAGCGATTCAAGAGAAAGTCTTCCTCACGTGCAGACCTCCCCACCAGTATCTCCACGCTTACAGAGGCCTGACTCAGAGCCCAAAGCCGGCAAGATGTCGTTAACACGATCATCTTCTTTGTCTACCGACGGTGCTGCCGATGCGACCCTGGCCTTGACCCCGACCAGAGGGCAACCCCAGAAAGCCAGTAATAGAAGGTGCCCAGGGACCCTGAACATGGGGGTTGACTCCTCAGAGGAAGGAGGGAGTCATGAGGCACCTCCTGCTTCTGTCTTCTTTGGAATGCCAGATGAGGGTGCTGAGCCGGCAGAGACTTGGAACTCCGAGTCTGACACAGATCTGTGCAGACCGGACACGCAGGGGCTGCGGAACACACGTAAGTATTTATCATCTGCCTCACTTCATAGATTCCAGCAGGCAGTTAATGCAAAACCTAGCTTAAGGTTAATGTTTGCTTGACAAAAGACAGCTTTGAGTCGAATGCTGAGGCACACGTTAGCTGTTAATGTAAACTCTAACTGACGAGTTGTGCTTATCATAAATAGAGGGGTCATTCGAGGCTAGATAATTTGTGCAAAGTGCTCCAGGTGCTGGTTATTTTCACTTTGTAACGTGGGTTCTATTTGAAGGTGGATTCGGTGGGAGAATTCCTATGGCTTTAATCGGCAGAGTGGGATAAGAATAAAATCTGACCATATGATGAGGTCGACAGAAACGAATTTGACAGACACCAGCATGTGTCACCGGGGCTGTCACCTGATCCCTCTTTCCAGCCGTTAAACTTGACGGCAGTGGAAAGTGTGCCGATCATTTTTCTTGCCTCATAGAACCCCTCTAAGTTTGGTGTAAGTAAATATGGTGCTTTTATTAGTGTGCTTGCTTCAGCATGGGGCATCTCCGACACTTCTCTTTTACTGGCTCGGGATCAAACAGAATTTCGGAATGTTTCTCAAAGCCTGCTGTAAAATACCGGATTGTGGAACATTTTTAATCTGCCCCCTTTTTCCCTATTCCCTTTTCTCCCCCCTCCAACGGCGTAGGCACCGGTCACAACGAGAGTCAGTCAGAAAGACAGGCCAAGGAGAACAAGTCGAAGTGTAAGAAAATTGCTCGTCTACTAACCAATGCGCCCAACCCTCATAATAAAGGGGCTCTGCTCTTCAACAAACGCCGCCAGCGAGTTGAGAAGTACACGCTTGTGAGTTACGGCACTGGCGACAACAGGCATGGCGGCCAAGAGCAATTAGAGGAGGAACTCGAGGAAAGTGGATCAGCCGGGTACGACTTTGTGGAAACGACTGATTCTGAGATAGAGGAGGAGTACTGTGTTCATCACCAGCAGCAGAATTTCAGCCCGAACTGGGGGAGTCTGCGAGATATGGAAGCACTGCCGGATACAAGCGGGAAGGGCGTTTTGATGTTTGCCAAATGCCGCAAAAGAGTGGATGAGATTGCGTCAGAGCAGGAGCAGTTAAGAAATAAAGGCATGGAGAAGCTTTTCGGACCTGCACGCACAGAGGCACAGAACATATATGATGCTCAGCAGTTATATTATCCAGCTGATGATGTGGATGTAAACATTGGCCAACAGGGGGCGTATCAAGACGTTTTTCAACAAATAAACCACCCATCATCCAATATGTCAAGAGGGCTGGTGTCAAACAGAACTGCAAAGCCTTTCCCGGGTTTTCAAGACAGTGGTCCTGCGCCGTTCATATCTGGAGGTGCTGGGCCACCGACAAAGAAGCATGAACGGAAATTCAAGGTGCCTGTTCTCACCAATACTAACCCACAAGTTTGGTCTCCGACTGGAGACATCATCGCCTCAAGAGACGAGCGAATATCGGTGCCTGCAATTAAGACAGGTATCCTCCCAGAGTCAAAGAGGAGAGCCAGCAGCAAACAGGCATCCCTATTGGGTCAAGATAAACAGAATAAAGGAGACGGAAGGTCGTGTGTAGATGCAGAGGAGGACTGCTTTAGTCTAGGTGCAGAAGCTTGTAACTTCATGCAACCTAGAAGAATAAAACTCAGGAACCCACCTCCAGTCGCACCAAAACCTGCTATGAATCCAGCCTGCCCACCTGTGATGAGAAGGAGTCCCCTTAGTGAACCTTATATTCCACAAAGAAGTCCAGTATCCCAGCCCTGTCAAACATATGCAAGGCCTCATTCTCAGCAGCACCTTCAACAGCGAGACTGGGACCCGTCTCGCAACAGCCACAGTGGTCCAGGTCGCGCTCAGGCAATGCCTCACACGCCGGCGAAAACCCATAGTCCTCAGCCTCTCCTGCCGCCAGCCAGGAAGAACAGGAGTCAACAGCCTCAGCAGTCTACTGTGAGTATGCCTGACTGCAGCCCTACTTACAGCCCACCAGCCCCGCCGCCATCCTTAAAGAGTAGGTCAGACAGGGCCGCACACTCAGTTGTCTCTCCAGAGATGTCCTCACATCCAAAACCGTCACAGTCCTCACAGGCTTTTCTTAGGGGTAATGTCCAAGATGGAGGTTTTAAGCAAAAAGGTAATGGATCAGCGATGGAGGGCAAAGGAGTGTTGGCCAACTGGCAGTCCTGTTCGCCCAAGTTTCCTGTTGAGGCTGAAAGAGTCCAAGACAATAGGCCTAGATCGCCCTCCCCGACATCATCTCTGCCTAAAAGTTGGAGGTATTCTTCCAATGTCCGGGCCCCCCCTCCCTTGGCGTACAACCCCCTTCTGGCTCCTTTCTACCCTCCGTCAGCAGCCAAACAACCCCCATCCACCAGCCCCAAAATCAAGCCAAAGTCCAAAGAAAAAGCCGCAAAGCAACTAAACACCTTAGATATTATGAAGCACCAGCCATATCAGTTAAGCCGATCACTCTTCGAGTACGAAGCGGCACCAGAGGTCAAAGCCCCCAAACACGCCCCAGTGTCCAAGTTTGAGGCGACCAAAAAATACCTGAATAAATCTGGCTCTTCTCTTTCTTCTCCTAACGACCCAGTTGTTCCGACCACCACAGGAGTCCCCGCTACACCTGCAGTGTCAGCAGGCTCCCAGAGTGTTCCTGCCCACCACACTACCAGATCAGAGAGGCTGATGGCAGATGCCAACGCAGCTGCAGCTCATCGAAGCAATCAACCAGCCTCGCAACAGTCCTCCGCGGGGCGCAGCCTAGCTTTAGCTTTTTCTCCTGCGTCTCTCATTGCTAGAGGCGCACGTCAAATGGCGCCTCGACCCAAATTCTGTGCCAATAAGCCAGTGGTGGCAGGTCCACAGTGGAGGCCTGTCGCTCTACTGCGTTAATCCCAACACGTGCTAGCACCGCGATCGCATCCATGTCTGTTAAACTTGCTCAAGGAAATGCCGTCTTTTGCTAAATCAATGGGAGTAAACGTTTGCTTTCAAAAGCTGAAGGAAGTCAAAGTACATTATCTCTTTTTTTAAAATTAAAGTAACATTTCGGCTCAGGACATTCAGAGGCTTGTTTTTTAGATTGTCCATCCTCTTTTATGAAAACGGAACTTGACAGAATTGTTTTTAGCATTGAGCCCCGTAACAATGCCTTACCCTCATTAGTACTGGTTTAGCTGTTTAATGGTATTTTTATTCAGAAAAATGCATTTCCTTTGCACAAATGCAGTATATCATTGACTTGGGGGATGAAACAGTGCACTTTTATTTCTTTTTCAGATGTGTGCAAATGGTAGTTCCTTCTGTCTCATTCCAGACATTGCTGGCCTCGTAACAATTTAGTATAAATGTTGGAAATTCTAAACATTTCTTTATCTATTTTGTCACGTATCCTACGGTGGCCAGCTGTCAGTGAAGTCCCCAAACACACTGTGTCTCTTTACTTGTCAGCATCTTTAAGATGTGGCTTTTCCTGGAATGTTCTCACATTCCTGGTCGGAACAACAACAGACACCTGTCCTCTTTGTTGCTGTCTCTGTCTTTCAAACTGTTCAATGCACTTCTTGTACTCGACACGATCTTGCTATTAAATGTCCTTTTTGCCTCTATCTTGTCTTTTCTCTTTCCTTCAGTTCTGGTTTGCTTTTATTTCTCTCTGCCTACTTCACACTGGCACAGTTTGCTTCCAGAATGATTTTTCACTAATACAGAGTGCAAGAGCTTAACAACGATATTGATTTCTTTGTCTGATGTTTCCTTTTTTTCATCTCATTTTTAACAACCAGGTTTTCCTCGGAATCCGGTTTGTCTAGTTTGAGAAGATGTTGCACATAGCCACATATGTATTTATCCTTACCTAAAATCTGACTATCGACGTAAGAGGTGGGATCTTCATTACTTGATACAGTAACTAACTCAATCACTCACAGATTGGATCAGTTTGTCCAGAAAACTTTGTAAGAATGCCCAAAATATGGGAGTGACCTGAATAATCATGAACACGTCAGCCCGCTCCACCTGTCTGATAAGAATAGGATGTGCTCCTGCATATGCTCCTCAAAATACACTCCTTTAAGGCCAAACGTTCTCAGGTATATGTACCCTTTAAGCAGAAGAAAACAACACTTTGACACACATATTTTTGTTTTCTTATATTGACTAGAGCTGCATTATTGAATTGTTTTTATAATTTTACTATTTGGCTGACGCTTCCGCGACAAAGGTACATCGGGTTTGAGTTATGAAGTACCCCATACATCCAGACGGTGGCAGCAAAGTCTGCACATCTGCACAAATTGTACGTGTGCTTTTTTTTCAGGGGTTCGGTAGAAGCCTGTCTCTCAGCCTGCCTCGGCAACAGAACGCGATTCCTTTTGGAACCCCCGAGGGCAGACCCGGAATCCATTCATCAAATTTTTCCAGGCAAAGGTCCCTCCAGGAAAAAGTCTACAAACCTCTCTCCCCATGGGAAGCGGCATCCAGGAGCCCCCTCGGCTCTGTGGATGAGGCATTTGAGCTTCAGGGCCAGCCGTCATCTGTTGCTTCCAGCGTGGTTCTTGCCGGACAGCACAGGTCTCTACCAGAGCCTCCGGATGAGTGGAAGCGCAGGGTGTCTCTTGAACCGGCCGCTATGGGCGTGGGTCGCTACCCACCAGCTCCCCCTTTTCAGGCACCATCCCTGAGTCAGACATTTTCCCCAGAGAAACCTTCCTTCTACGGGCCTCCTTTAAGACCTGCCCAGCCTCTAAATCTCAAAGGCAAACCCAGCGTTGCATACATGAGACAAAGCTCAAGCCCAAGCAAATGAAAATGACACACAGCGCATGATATTTTAGATATGAAAAGAAAGGCCAAAGGTGTAACAAGGTTCCCATTTTCTGAGTAAGTCATGTCAGATTTGGACCACTTGTTAAATAAGTAAATAAGGAAGCTTAGATTAAACTAAGTAAATGTGAGGTAGATTGTGTGTTTGATAGCGCAATTTATCACTGAAAATATCTATTTGAATTTGGTGTATTTATCGAGAGGCTCCGTGTGTGTTTATTATTGCAGTGACATTTAAAGAGTGAACCAAGGGACTACACACATTCTATTCTTTATCTTTCTGTTTGAGTGCACACAGTAGCAACACACTTGGAATGCATGACCTTATTCAAGCTGACAAAAATATTGTTAATGAAAAATACACTGCATGCAAACATTTAAGAGGTCTTTTGATATAGAGCTAAATAAAGGTGTCAATTGACCCCCAAACTGTACTATGCACACAAATCAAAGAATAAAAATCAGTGAAAAAAGATTTTTTTTTGTTCTGCTTTGTTTTTAGAGTCGTGTTAAGTGGCCAAATGTCACCGTTCGAGTGCAAAATAGTCCCATTAATGAGAGATTCCAATGTCAGGAATGACACAAAGGTCATTTTAGCCCGACAGAAGAAATGAAAACTCAACAAAAGGGGGGAATATAGTTTGTCTCTGAAGAGGAGGGCTTCCTTTAAGGAGCGCCAGTCAGAATGAAGTGTCGGCGTTCTCCCCCCCCTCTGCGATAGCTATCCATGTCCTATGGTGTTTGAGAGTGGTTCTGAGTGTTTGGCAGGTTAAATTTAGACTATTGATGTAAGCTGCATTCCATTGACAACAGAGACAGAGACACACTCACAGTTTGGCTTTAGTGTCCACAAGTGTGAAGATCAGGGAAGATCAAACAACCATCTGTAGGTTGACCTCTGTCCCCCGTGTCTTCCCTTCAAGGATACAGATACATCACAGGTAGGGATGGTCTGACTGGGGGGTGTCTGCAGAAAGTGTGGGGAAAAAATAATTTGAAACAAAACAATACTTCCAGCAGATGCAACGTTACGGCAGTGAGATGACGTTAATGTCAATTATGGGAGAACTTTTACGGGAGAGTTTAGAGAAATGAAATACTAGAGTTTGCACTTTAGCTATTAACAAACCTTTTGATAGCAGACATTCTGGAAGCACCGTTGTTATAGAGTTCGCTGATGCCGATATTGGATTTTTTTAATATTATTTTATTTTTGGAAAAGGCATGGGATGTATTGTCATATTCCCAATTCAGAACTGAAGCCATAAAGACCAGAAGAGTATTACTAACTGTTGCTTGTGTATTTAGCTTCTTGCTGCTTTTTTTAATCCCACCATAAAAATCTGAAGTCACGCATGACCTTTATACCGATGACTGAGGGCACATTTGTGGAAGACATTAGATTCATGAATATTTATTCTGCGCGAGCGTGTGTGTGTGTGTGTGTGTGTGTGTGTGTGTGTGTGTTGTTCTACATATCTTATAGTGAGGACCAGAATAGGCATTGCACTGGCAAAGAAGGGACATTTATTTGAAGAGAGGACATTTTGCCCAGTCCCCAAAGGTGTGTGTGAGGGTTCAGGTTAGAGTTTGGGTGAAGGTCGGGCTCAGGGTTAGGCAGCTCGTTGTGGAGCTGCATGGATTATGTTTATGTTCGTCCTCACAAAACCACAAGCCTGTATGCATATACACACGTGTGTGTACACGTGTGTGTACGTGTGTGTGTGTTAATGCTACTAAATTGGGACGTCAGGCTTATGTAATACATTGTGATTTTTAAATGGGACCGCTATGGAGATTATCACACAAAGACAAACATGATTTACGCGACCTTCCAAATTCCTCTCCAGATGTTGGTAAGTGACTGCGAAAACTAGGCAGCACCAAATCCACCCATACAAACTCCTCTTTTTATTTTTTATATTTTTAAAAAAAAGACAAATTTAAAACCATGTGTTCTATGTGTCTGCAGTTCTGCTGACCTTCCAAAGCCACAATGTCACAGTTCTGTACAATGCCAGCTGGAGAGAGGAAGAAACGTGCGGCAGCTATTTGCCGAGAGGTCCACGGCAGCAACGGTATGATGTCAAAGCTGAGACCAGGAGAGCAGCCATTCTGATCTGGGTTCAGAATGTCAGGGCTACTCTCCAGCAGTTGCCATAAATAAGTGAATGCGCTTCTATAGCGGCTCTGGCGGCTTTGTCGTCCTCCTATTCAAATGTCTATTTCTGGAGAGCGCAGGGAAGTCGCGAGGGCAACTGTGTGGCTGTTTGTTGTGTGAAGGTTTGTGACAGCTGGTGCACATTCTGCAGTGTTGGAAAAGGAAGCATCATGTATTCCAGGAGGAATTCTCAAGCACAATAGCTTGTTTTCCAAGAACAATGGAGAGGATCTTTTAATTCCACTCAAATTCTGAAAAGATTATATCAAAAACCACCTTGTTTGCCAGACTCCCGTCCTCTCTGCATGGCCAGTATTTATATATTTCTATATGGCTCAGAGGGTCCAGAGCAACATGCAAATGAGCAAACAGGTTTACAATTTCCTTGCAACAATCTCTAAATTTAAAATGGACCCTGTGAGCTAATAAAGGTCCTCAAGGTGCTCCTGCTGATCACAAATCACTCTAAAATCTGCAGATTTGTGCTCCGCACACCATAAATCTGGGACCCAGCACATCAAATCATCAGTCTCACATTATTGTGATGGTTGTAATTTCATAAAATTGTAGAAATTTTGATGAAAAAAACCAAATAAGCAAATATAGAGTTTTTCTTTCTTCCGTCTGCTGCATAAATACATAGAAGTATGCTTTTTTTTTCTTAATAGGAGACTTAATGGACCTTGGAAAGAAGCTCAGCATTCCTAAGGACATCATGTTGGAGGAGTTGTCCCTGCTGTCCAACAGAGGCTCGCGTCTTTTCAAGATGCGTCAGAGGAGATCTGAGAAATACACGTTTGAGAACATCCAAAACGAGGCAAACATGCAGCTCAGCGTACGTCTGCTTCTTTCTTCTGTAGCCACTCAGATCTTCTGAGGTAACTCATAATATTCACTCAGCCCGAACTTTTGCAAAGTTATCAGGAAACTTACGAGAGACACAATTGCAACACGTGGATGATTGCAGAGGCATGCGCCTCGTGCTTTCTGCGTCCTCCAGCCAAACCCTGTGAGAGGTTCCTGGGACACATTACTGAGGAGCTGCTCCTCTTTATCAGCAGCTGTTGAAAGACCTGCACGTGCGCAGGGGCGCGCGGTGTAGTTACGAGTGTTTGCCAGCTTATGGACGTGAGGCCAGTTGGACGTCCCGTCGCTCATAAGATAACCGACAACAATCCCCGGTCTCGTGTGCTTTGTTCTCACTTTCAGAATGACCTTTTAAATGTAAACGCAGTCACTGTGGAGATTAAAGTGGATCCTCCTGCAGAAGATGATGCTGCAAACGCCGACAACGCCGCTGTTTCAGGTGAAGATCTGTTAATGTATAAACTATTAGGTGGCTTTTAGGCAGGATACTAAGAATCAACGTTAAATGTGCTAATTCACCCGCTAACCAGCAATGTGACACCCTTTTTTTTTAGCTGTCAATGATTCCCCTGCCTGACTGCTCTGGGGTCTTACACAGCCCTATCAGATCATCTCATCCTAAAATTACGTGCACAATCGTCTGCAAACCGCATTCAGCCATCTTCAAATGTATTTCTGTTATCCCGGTTAAATGTAAACCTAAAATCTTCCAGTAATGTGTCATCCCATGTGGACACTTTATATGATGAGGGCACACTTCAGCTATGTGCTATTTTAAGGCCTCAGATCGCAGTGATGGACAACTTAGTCTGCCTGTTCTCTCAGCACTGTCTCTATTCATAATCCTCTCCACTTTAAAACTTTAGCCCACTAGAAACAGCTCAAGAAAACGGTTAGCGTAGCTCGAAACGTTTGGATTATTTTACAGCAGAAACGACCCCACGTGTGTCTTTGTATTATCTTTTGGATAGAAGTGCCTGCGGTTCAGTCCAACACCTCCACCATGCCGAGGTCCTACCACTCCCCTTGGGAACAGGAGATTCTCGGTGATCCCAACCTCGCTGAAACCATCAAACAAAGAATGCCAGCGCCAGATCCACTACCAAATCTTCCCGAGTACAAAAGCTTTAATCGGTGAGGACGCGACAACATTTTGTGAAGCAACGCAACGTGAGAGCCCAATTCAAACCCAGTGTTTGTTACAGGGTGGCCACTCCGTTTGGTGGCTTTGACAAAGCTCCTAGAACCATCACCTTCAAGCTTCCGGAGTTGGATCTAAACCCGCCAAATTTCCCTGAGCTGCAGGCACCGGGGATTAAGCGGCCCAGCTTCAACAGGACAGCTCAGGGCTGGATAACGGAGGGAACCCACATGATCATACCCACCATACCCCTGGAGTCCATTGAAGTCCCAGAGTCTGATGACCTGTAGATGGTTAACTCACCTTATGGCACCCGGGATCCTGCGGTTTCGTAGCAAAACTGTCATTTAGTAGCACAGTGAATTATTCCTTCTGAATATTTGGGAATTTTCACAGTGAAAACAAAATATTTTAGAGTTTTCACTTGCACACATCGGGGGAAAAAATACAGAAAAATGACTGCTATGATTTAAGACTGGATATGTATATTTATGATTCAACTTATTTAAGGATGACTGGAACTGGAAAAATAAAAAGCGAGCTGTTACTAGTCAGCAGAATTTTAACTGCATCTGTTTAATCCGACACCAAAAGGAGGCAGTTACGATGGGCAAAAAATGATATTTAAAGAACGACTGTAGCAGAAAACAGCTAAAGAAGCATTTTACGTTGCATTTTTGTCCAATATAACTGCAGTGTGCAGCTAAAAACACATACAACCAGTGCAATATTCCCATTGCTTGTAAAATGTGTGTGCTGTTGCACAGATGAAGCCTTTTAAACATTGGTTCCAATGCTTCAGGTAATACCTTTGCATTTGTTCTGGAATAAGGAAATATAGGAGGAACTGCTGGGAACAAAACTGCTGGGCGTGAACCAGTCAACACACGCAAGATATTTGCATTCAGTCAGAGGGAGGAAATGCTCTTTGACCTTTTCTACAGGAACACATAAGCCCTGCAAGGTTACATTTAGGAATTTATCATAAATGTTACAGCAATAGTGGCCGGGGTTCCGATTTCCTCGATTAGGAGGAGAGTCGGATAAACCTGGATACAGACAAGTCTGAAAACGTGATAAACATTTTAAATCTCCTCACTAACTTTGGAAATGATGACACAGATATTTATAGTTGCAAAAAATTGGGTTTTGGTCTGAACTTCATATCAGTGAACACAAAAAACCCTCTAAAAATAACTCAAAGGATTACGTTTGACATTTCATCTCACCTGAAAAACAAATAAAACTTTCAGAGAGAACCGTGAAGCCTCTTTTTTTTTTAAATAGTTTTCATTTATAAATACTACCAAAACCTCAAGAGAAGTTTCAGTGCTATTAATGGACCAGAAAGACAGTATTTATATGCACTACTGCGTGAAACAGCACACTGAACTAAAGTTATCAGGACCTCCAAAAAAATAAAGATAAAACTGACGTATCTGTTCAGCCATCCTCTTCTCTCCACCTGGACCCTCCATTTGCCCCTTTCCCAGCATTTTAACTGGCGGACTCAACAAAATCACGCTATTCAAAAGCAGTACTATTACTTTTCAATGTAGGGTCTTTTAATTCCCTGAAATCATTGTCATCCCAGCCGCACATATAGGTGTGCGTGTGTCTGGCCCCCGCGGTGCTGCATGATTATGAAACCAGCGGTGTCATGTGATGTCTTCTCTCAACATCACCGCCCGTGACAAGTTGGAAGTCTGACCTTCCGCCAGTGCGCATGCAGGGATTGAGGAGCGCAGCGGCGCAGACGACGGCAGTACACGCGGAGCGACACTAGGGGCGGAGTTTGACCTCTCAAGTCTGCAAACATCACTAATCCGCGTCGGACGTTCTGGCACAGGCCATCACTGGCCCCGTTAGCCCACGAAAGGGACGGATTTTCACTGAAAAACACCGAATTATCGAGCGGCTCTGTCTGTCGTTCTCACGGAGGCTCCGGCTGCTGTTGCGTGCGCGTAGGAGGGATCCGGGGGAAATGCTGCACTATGACAGATAGTGCGCTTCATGCATGTGGACATATCGGCGGTCCATTCTGGGCAGTTTCACTCTGCGGAATCGGAGGAAAGTGGTGGGGTTTTACGCGTTGACAGTCGGATTGCCCTGCGCTTTTACTGAGAGACCGCAACCAAGAACCCGCTTCCCTAGAATAAGGTGAGTCGGTCCTTTCCCCCCCTCCCCCGATGCCTGAATGCAAGTTGCGGTATATTCGTGCTACTGTAGCTGCTCGCACATGTCGCGTCCCCGCAAAGGCTGCTGCTGCTGCTGCGCCCGCTCGGCAGGAGGAAAACAACCAGGAATGCTGGTGTGCTTTTTCCTGAGCCAAAGACGGGCTCATGTTCGACCCTGCAGGCCCACACGGGCTCCATCACATGTCACAGTGCACAGACGCGTGTGGAGGTTGAGATGTGCGCGTACGTTTACACGACGGCACTGTTATTCTGCGGGAAAGGCGCCTTTAAAGGGTTTCGTTGTGGTGCAAAACAACAACAGACGCTTTCCAAAGTTGCAGGGCTTTTTCTCCTGTCATAATGGCAGATTGATGCCTCCATGTGTATTTCAAATAAAAACACATGAAGCCTCGGACTGCAGGAGAATTAATGCCCTTGGCTCTGCGTGTTTACTGCGTGACCTTTGCTATTTTATGAAGATTATCTCGAAAAGTTGATCGAACCGAAAAGGAGCTTTCAGATCTGAGCAGAGCTGCACATCCGCCCCAATAAGGAGCAGAGGAGAAGTTAAGGAATCAAATGATCTTATACAGAGTTCTCACGGTTTAGAAAAAAAAGAGAAAAATATTTCAATACAAAAGAACTGATAGGAATGTCACCCAGCTTTTGATTGAGGTGTCAAAACTAAAACGCTGGCATGCTTCTCTTCCCCAGCAGCAGAGAACATGCGTGCTTGACCTCTTCCCATCATTTGCTCGCAGGTTTTGCCATTGCGAGTCCTGAAAGGCCTCTCTGCGGCCGCCTGTGGCTGATCCTCATCATGTTTTCCACTAACTGCTCTAGAGGTGCGTGGGGATGAAATGGAAGGAGCCCATGGCCAGACCAAACCACCAGCTCCCACCCACCAGTATGTCCAGCCGCAGCAAGTCTCCCCCCAAGTCTGGAGAAGGTACCGAAGGATTCATCTTCAGAATCCAGTCATATCATCTATCACAGATAACATAGTTTTTCCTACTGATGCACGTTAAAACTGGAGGATTTCTTCCTTCTTTTTTTTTCTTCTTCAAAATCAGCTGCAGGCTCTAACTCCAAAACATGGGTTAAGATGTTCAAGAAACCTGGGAAAGGCCTGAAAAAGTCCTACCAGCCTGGGAGCATGATGTCTCTGGCTCTCACCAAAGGCTTGATGAACGAGCCAGGGCAAAACAGCTGCTTCCTTAACAGCGCCGTTCAGGTGGGAGGGAGCACTTCCGGCTCCGGAAAACTCACAAATATTGGCCCAAACTGTGGTGTTCCCCTCGTTGCGTGTCCTTCATTGAGATGCCTCCTGGAGGTGTCATTTGCATGGTTTCGGGGTTCAAACCACTTGGTTCTTTTCTAACAGGTACTTTGGCAGCTGGACATTTTCAGGAGAAGCTTGAGGCATCTCTCAGGCCACTTCTGCCTTGGCGACGCCTGCATCTTCTGCGCTTTAAAGGTTGATTCCACTCTTGTGACAGAATGTGGCATTATTAGGTGTAGATGTGTGACTTTATAAAGCCCTGGAGGCAAAAGAAATAGGTTAAAAGTCAGTTGGTGATGGCCGTTTCCTCTTTTTTTTTTTCAGAGTATCTTCAGCCAGTTTCAGCAGAGCAGGGAGCGCGTGCTTCCCTCCGACAGCCTCCGAAACGCTCTGGCTGAAACCTTCAAGGACGAGCAGCGCTTCCAACTGGGCCTGATGGACGACGCTGCCGAATGCTTTGTGGGTCAACGATGTGCCTCCGATTCATCGTCAAAGCCATAGTCGCCGGCGTTTATCTCTCCTCAGTGCAGTGTGACAGTGAGGGTTTAAAAGAAGCAGAGGAGAAAGTGTTTCTCTGTTCTCTCCCTTCTCTCTCCCAGGCACATTCAGACCCCTTTAGAAGCTTAAATTTGTTGTAGCTGCAACTGGAAAATGTATAATTCCCTTATTTGGCCAGTTGAGCATCTTGGTTTATATAAAAAACGCTTAAATTCCACTTAGTCTTCTGCACTTTTATGTATCAATTTCATCTGAAACCATCAAGTTCAGATGATGAACAAACCATCAGTGACTAGTTTAAAGAGTTCCTTCAGCTTGGTTGATGACCGTGTGTGTGCGTCTGCTCCGTTTCCTCCAGGAGAACATCCTGGAGAGGATCCACCTGCACATAGTTTCAGATCCCACCACCGACAGCTGCTGCTCCAAATCCTGCATCACTCACCAGAAGTTTGCAATGATGCTGTATGAGCAGGTAGCTACCACCCATCCATCCCTCTGTCCGTCCATTTTAATATCACGTGTGTTCAAATACGAAGTAGCTGGAAATCAAACAGGTTTGTTGCTTGTTTGTTCTGCAGTTTGTGTGTCGATGTTGCGGCGCTTCTTCGGACCCACACCCTTTCACGGAGTTTGTACACTACGTCTCCACCACGGCTTTATGGTGAGCACTTTTCACGACGGCGAAACTCAGTTTGATGAGAAATTGAACACATTTGCCAGTAAAGGGCCCTCAGGAACATTTGGAGTCACTTGTGTCCGCGTCAAGGACGAACAATGGAAGATCTGGGACCCTTTTTCCACATTTGTTTTATTGAGCGCTCGTGTCACCCGCAGTCAACAAGTCAACCGCATGTTGGGGAAGAACCGACCAGACATGTTTGGAGAGTTGCTGCAGGCAGCAAACAGCACAGGCGACCTCCGAAGTTGCCCGGTACGTTATTTCTATAACTGAATATCACACGCTGGTAAATGTGGTCGTCATTTTGCTGAAAAATCGACAGGAATTGATAAGATTTGTGCAGCAGTTTGTTCCTGTGACAGCTCAGAATGAAATAGTGTCGGGAGTTGGGGGATATAAATAGTGGCCAGACTTGTCTTCCCGTCACTCTGTTGATGTTGGGAGCTTCTTGGCCTGCCTGCACAAATACTGCAGACAGTCTCAGACACAAGCCAACGGTTCTGGCTGACGTTGAGGGGTCATCGTGTCAGAAGTCGTCTGGGTTTTCATCATACAACCCGAATATTAAACCTTCTCCAGTTTTTAACGCTTTCAGTTGTTAAACAGGTAAATCTTGACTGATGGCAACAAACTTTCAAGTTTGAAATGGCTGTTTTCCCCTCTTCCTCCTGGTTTCTCCTCTCGTCCTCCCTCTGTTCTGCAGAGCGACTGTGGCCAGAGCATTAAGATTCGCCGGGTGCTCCTGAACTGTCCAGAGATCGTCACCATTGGGTTCGTGTGGGATTCCGAGCAGTCTGATCTCACCGACGACGTCATCTGGTCCCTCGGCCCTCGTTTGAACCTGTGCGGGGTAAATATGGATGCTGTCTATCGATCCATAATTGAACCATAAATTATGTCAGCCGTGCAGTGCCTGTCGTCCACCACTAGGGGCACGCAGGGTGGGGTTAACTGCATTAGCAGAAAGCTTTATTTACTTTCTTTCAGCTCTTCAACCGCGTTTCTGATGAAAACGCCAAGCGGTGTGAGCTGCATCTTGTAGGCATGATCTGCTTTTCCAGTAAACATTACTCAGCGTTTGCCTACCACACCAAATCTTCCAAGTGGATGTTTTTTGATGATGCAACTGTGAAAGAGGTTTGGATTGTTGCTATCAGTCAACTCTATGTCCCCTTTCTATCCTTATATGCTTCAGTGACTCACTTTTTCCCCAGATTGGATCCAAATGGAAAGATGTAGCCTCGAAATGCATCCGGGGGCATTTTCAGCCACTCCTTTTATTTTACACCAACCCTGAGGGGTCCCCGGTGTCGAATGAAGACGCACCGAGACAAACCACCATGTGTCCTCGGTACAAGGCTCAAGTGAACGGTGACGTAACAGGTACAGCAGTCCTATATCTACCCGCAACTAACCGCAACACCAGTGGGGGCGATGTGGAGCATTGGAAGAGCTATGGCAATGACAGCGTATGATGATGACAGCAACAGTTCAGCTCTTAATGAAGCTGAGAACATCTAAACTTGGGATGAACTCATCCATTAAGATAGCAACACGGTCCATAAAAATAACATTTACCAAGGTGATCAAACTCTGTTCTCCGTGTTCTAAGTCTGATCCATTTGGTCCACATCCCTTTAAATTTCTCTGATTGCAGTTTTGTGTACAATGTTAAAGCCAAAGTGCCCAAAATTAAATCAGAGCAATAAATGCCACAGTAATATGGTTTCCAGACACCCATCCTTATTTGTAAGCTTATTATTTTATATTCTGCTTTCCTAAATCCCTCAGCTATATTATCACGTAAGTGAAGCTTTACTTGTCTGGGTTGTTTAACTATAGTCTTCTTTTAAAGTTTCAAAACTCTTCAAAAGGCCCTTCTGTTCCAAGCAACAGTAAACTATTAATCCTTTACCCACCCAGGCTTTAAATCTAGCGTCTGACCTGTTTGGAAATGAACTCCATATCACATGTGTTCCATGAATTTTCCACCAAGTCATTAAAGCGGTTTTAATCCAGGGATTGTTGTCATCATTAAACCTTTATTAGAACCCTTCAGAGGCAGGCCTACATCATCTCCCTCCTCTGTTTCTTTCCACCTTGCCACCTTACTCATTTGGCTGCATAGTAATAATCTTTTAAATATGGTACCACCCCCCCCCCCCCCCACCACTGTTTTTGGTTCTTGTTTTGTACCATAAATTGTGCAGGCAGCAAACAGCTGTGCAGAAACGTTATCTTATGATCACAGCATCAGTTGTGACGCACTGTCAAATATTAGGAGGCCGCGGTATCCGTTCACGTCACATCTGATAGCGTCACTTTGCAAATGATAGTTTTGGTTTTCGTTGGGATTACGCAAGTTCGGCTGAACTGCAGAAAGATTGTCCTGCCCCCTGTGTGCTGCCTGGAGCGTGGCATGAGGATGATGTCTCTGTTGCACGCAGATTACCGCCCACGCCTCCCTGCATAATCCCCCCGCTATGGCCAGGCGCGCTCACTTTTCATTCCTCCCTGAAACAATTCCAGGTTTAGCCTCTAATAATGTTTAAATTTGCCTGTTTCTCGCTTGGTTTTGGGGTTTAGCGCACTGATTATTGCTGTAACAGCTTGAAAACTCTGTGTAAGTATCCAAGGTAGTTTTCTCTGTCAACTGGACTGGGTTTTCTTCTCTTGAAGACGTTTCGCCTTCTATCCAGAAGGCTTCTTCAGTTCTGAAATCGCTGGGGAGAGAGCTTGAGAATATATAGCCCCTGGACCATTTGCATGCTAATGATCTGGGTGGTCACCTGAGAGTCGTTAGCAGGGTCGTTGGTCGGGTCGTTGACCTAGTTTCTGTTGAGATGTCTCCCCTTTGTCTGCTGGGTCACATGGTGATGAGTCACTGGGTCTCTTGGAATGGTGTGAATGTTTGTTTTGCTGTTGGAAGGAGTGGAGGACTGCATTGTATGTGGGTGATAGGAAGTGCCTCAGGCCACCACCCCTGTTTAAGGATGGTTTCTCCAATTTAACATGGATAGCTTCCTTGACCCCCCTTTCGAACCAGCGGTCTTCTCTGGCCAGTATCCGTACTTGGCTGTCCTCGAAGGAGTGCCCACTCTCCTTTAAGTGTAAGTGGACTGCTGAATCCTGACCCGAAGAGGTGGCACGTCTGTGTTGTGCCATTCTTCTGTGTAGAGGTTGTTTGGTTTCCCCAATGTACAGTTCCTTGCATTTCTCCTGGCACTGTACAGCATAAACAACATTACTTTGTTTGGGTCTTGGTGTCTTGTCCTTTGGGTGTACTAACCTCTGTCTGAGGGTGTTGCTGGGTTTGAAATGAACCGGTATGTCGTGTTTCTGGAGGATCCTCCTAAACTTCTCCGAGACTCCAGACAGGTAGGGGATGGAAACGCTGCGGCGTTTGTTTCTCTCCTCCTCTCCTTTGCTGAGGTCTTGCTTTCTTGAGGTTTTGGTGAAGGCCCAGTCTGGGTAGCCACATGTTTTGAGAGCTGTCTTAATGTGGTTCTGTTCCTTCTTTCTGCCTTGGGATGTGGTGGGTATTTCCCTGGCCCGGTGTTGGAGAGTTCTGATCACTCCCAACTTGTGTTCCAGTGGGTGGTGAGAGTCAAACTGGAGGTACTGGTCGGTATGTGTAGGTTTTCTGTAGACTTCGATGGTGAGATTTCTGTCCTCAGTGATCTTGACTGCGCAGTCCAGAAAGGCCAGACTGTTTCCTTTTACCTCTTCCCGGGTGAATTTTACATGCTCGTCTGTTTTGTTGAGGTGATCGGAGAACGCTTCCAATTCTTGTATTTGAATTTTGACCCAGGTGTCATCCACATACCTGAACCAGTGGCTTGGCGCAGTTCCTGTGAAGGATGTCAGGGCCTGGGATTCCACCTTCTCCATGTATAGATTGGCAACTATAGGGGATACTGGTGAGCCCATGGCACAGCCATGTTTCTGCCTGTAGAAGCCTTCTCTGTACTGGAAATAGGTGGTGTTCAAACACAGGTCCAGCATGGTGCAGATTTGGGCCGGTGTTAAGGTTGTTCTTTCTGTAAGATTCTTGTCCAATAGAAGGTCAAGATCACTGAGGACAGAAATCTCACCATCGAAGTCTACAGAAAACCTACACATACCGACCAGTACCTCCAGTTTGACTCTCACCACCCACTGGAACACAAGTTGGGAGTGATCAGAACTCTCCAACACCGGGCCAGGGAAATACCCACCACATCCCAAGGCAGAAAGAAGGAACAGAACCACATTAAGACAGCTCTCAAAACATGTGGCTACCCAGACTGGGCCTTCACCAAAACCTCAAGAAAGCAAGACCTCAGCAAAGGAGAGGAGGAGAGAAACAAACGCCGCAGCGTTTCCATCCCCTACCTGTCTGGAGTCTCGGAGAAGTTTAGGAGGATCCTCCAGAAACACGACATACCGGTTCATTTCAAACCCAGCAACACCCTCAGACAGAGGTTAGTACACCCAAAGGACAAGACACCAAGACCCAAACAAAGTAATGTTGTTTATGCTGTACAGTGCCAGGAGAAATGCAAGGAACTGTACATTGGGGAAACCAAACAACCTCTACACAGAAGAATGGCACAACACAGACGTGCCACCTCTTCGGGTCAGGATTCAGCAGTCCACTTACACTTAAAGGAGAGTGGGCACTCCTTCGAGGACAGCCAAGTACGGATACTGGCCAGAGAAGACCGCTGGTTCGAAAGGGGGGTCAAGGAAGCTATCCATGTTAAATTGGAGAAACCATCCTTAAACAGGGGTGGTGGCCTGAGGCACTTCCTATCACCCACATACAATGCAGTCCTCCACTCCTTCCAACAGCAAAACAAACATTCACACCATTCCAAGAGACCCAGTGACTCATCACCATGTGACCCAGCAGACAAAGGGGAGACATCTCAACAGAAACTAGGTCAACGACCCGACCAACGACCCTGCTAACGACTCTCAGGTGACCACCCAGATCATTAGCATGCTAATGGTCCACAGGGGCTATATTCTCAAGCTCTCTCCCCAGCGATTTCAGAACTGAAGAAGCCTTCTGGATAGAAGGCGAAACGTCTTCAAGAGAAGAAAACCCAGTCCAGTTGACAGAGAAAACTACCTTGGATACAATGACCTGGATGACTGAGAATTTACACAGACATCTGTGTAAGTAGTTGCTTTTTAACTGTCTCCCACTTTCCATTGTAGTGCTGTTTGCTATCTTCAAGTATTTGTTTGGGAATAAATTAGATTAGGGAATAAAATAACTCTTGATTTGACTAAACCTGACAGTGATGGAACTTTAGGCATCAGGATGAAGAGTGAAACGGTTGATTAATGCTATATTATTCTGTAATTCTCTCTAAATTAAGCTGTTAAATGCCAGGTTTGGCCTACTTTGATATATAATTTACACATATAAAATACTCACTCGGTTACTGTATTGGCCAGTCACGTGCACATTGTGTCATTAGCATTTACACTTGTCAGCCGCCACTAAAGCGCCAAAAACAAAGCTCAAATTCTAGTTTCCTGCCTCGCACAGCAGCCACTCATCTGCCGTTTCTGCTTTTTCCCCTCAGTGAAACTTCCCCACGGCAGTCCCAGCAAATTTCCTGACGCTTTCACCAACAGTTTGCAGAGGCCGAACGAAATGTCAAGAAAGGACCGCGGACATCGGAAAACGGAGCTGCCGCAGCACAAAGGTAAAACGCCGCTGCTGCAGAGACAAAACCAAAGCTACAAGGGGAAAAATCAAATTGTCAATCTGGCGATCCGTGTTTGCTCCCTCCAGAGACGGCCCCTCCCAGATCTTCATCTCCTCACGAGAACGGTCCGAGGACAAACCCGGATCCCAAAATGAAAGGCGTGCTGCGCAAGTCCGCAAATCTTTCAAGCAAAGGGTCTCAGGAGCCGCGTGGACAGTCCATCAGCCCGCAGGCTGGGAGACACGCCCAAAAGAGTAACGCCTCCCCGAACTGTTACGAACCGGAGAGCAGCCAGGAGCAGTGGGAAAAGGTTGGAAGCGAAGGAGGCCGCAGTAAGTGCAAGTCCGCCTGGAGGCCCGTTCGGGAGGTGCTCAATGTCGACAACGTCCTGAGCGAGCTGGAGCAGCGGCGTCAGAGTCAACACGACGGTAAGCTTCCCGCCCAAGAAAGAGTCACCGCCGAAGAAACCCAAGAGCGGGGACGTGAGAGTCTACGCGCGAGAGAAGAGCGCAAGCAGATGTGCTTAATGACGATTTACGAGGACGAGCAGCGTCACGAGAGCGAGAGCCACAGCTCCGTGGAGTCGGAGATCCGGGTCAGCCAGCAGAGGGCTGGAAAACTGCGGAGTGGCCCTAAAACGCTCCTGCGCAGCGACACCTGGACCATTCAGAGGACAGAATCAGGCTATGAAAGCAGCGACAGGCTCAGCAGCGGCTCCACCAATCCTGACTCGCCTGGTGTCGATGGCTTGATGGTTAAAGATCAGAGATCCACTCCAGAAACGCAGCAGCAGAGGTAATCACCAGTGATCCCCCCGACCTGGACTCGTGTACCGGTTTTCCAATTCACCTTTCAGCCTTTGCCAGTAAAAAAAGGTTTTATGCTCCTCATTTTTTCAAATTCCTGGAGTTCCCATCCACATTTTGGGTGGATGGGAACTCCACAGTGATTATTAGGGGCAGATGATCAACTGAGGTCAGGGGCTTCTCTCATATTTGAAGGTGGGGGGGTTGATGCCAAACGCCATAGAGGTGTCGTAGGAGCTCATTCTTGGCTGGAGACCTTAATCCTTACTCCTTTCTGTCCACTGTTTGGACAGGTGATTACGAGATGTCTTTGCTTGCTTCCTGCCAGTGTTCTTCCCTCTGGATGTTTTGCCCCATGACGGCAGCCCGCTGGACTTTGACCGTAATCCTTTCTGAACTACTTGTATTGCTTTATTTCCAGTCAGCCGCAGCAGAAAGGAGACGACGCCACATCCCCCTCGCCGTCACACAATGGTAAGCTTCCTCCCTTTTATCGACGTTACTTCCTCCCTTTTTTCTTCGCCATCGATCATCTAGAACAGGGGTGCCCACACTTTTTCAGCATGCGAGCCACTTTTAAAATGACCCAGTTAAGATCTACCTACTATAAATTTGCAAAACATACATTTATTCCTAAATATATTGAGGATTCTTTATTTGAACCATATATGTTGGTGTACCACGCATAACTACATGAATCCATATTGCTCAATACAAATCTGTGCATTTTTGTGTCATTACCTTACTCTGATGACTTGATCATCAGTCATGGTGGAACGGTACCTGGACTTAATGATCTTCATGTGGGAAAAGGCTGACTCACATAAATAAGTGGAGAAGAATAATGCAGTCAAGGAGGTTGCACATTTTCTCATGTTGGGGTACTTTTCCTCTGCAAGTAAGTTCCAGAACTGTCCGTGAGCAATGCCTCTTTTACCATTTCTCCGTCTTGGAAGGATGTCTTCCCGGAACGAAGCTTCGGTGGCTGCCTTTGCTTTTGAAGTCAGCTGTGAGAAAAATGACTGCTGTTCGGACAACTGGGATTTTAGTTCCTTCGCCTTTCTCCTCCTTAGGTCGCTTTTCGGGGGGGAGTTAGCATCGTAGCTTTTATGAACAGTCCGAAAATGCCGCTCCACTTTTCCCTTTTTCGGTGAAGCCCACCTCCCGTTCCGTATGGAAATGGTACGTTTTGGGCTTTTTACTTGGTCCAGCTCCCCCACTCATTTTTATAACCTTAAGTTCAGAAGAAATAAATCGGAGGCGAACTCACTAGCTTGCTAGAACGCGCCGTGATGTGCGCATGCGCAGTGACCCCTCTGTCAGAAAAAGCATGCGATCGACCCACAGTACCTGCGATCGACCCACAGTACCTTCGATCGCGTATTGGGCACCCCTGATCTAGAGTCGCTAAAAAAAAAAAAAGTTTTTGTTTTTTTAAGCTGTCTGCTGATCGAGCCCGGTACCAGCAGGTGCACGGACTGGACAGCCTTTTATTTCTCATCATGGCCATTGGTGCAGCACATTGTGATGAGACGGTGGATTCAGGGGAAGTGCTGCACCTCTGTCTGCCCTGATTGGACTGAGAGGCCGAGGACACGCTGCCGTAGCTTTCCCATCAAGTCAGCCTAAAGCACTTTTCATTTCTAATGGCAGCACAACCTGGAAAAGGACTCTGGTTCTCTAATGAGGAAAAGTTTAAACTACCGATTCCAACTCTCGGCTTCACTGGACCGAAACAGAAGAGATTTCTTTTTTTTTTTAAAAGAAACAGCAGACCGCCTGGACGTGTTTGTGCTCTCATGGTTGAAAACATCATTTACGGACAGGCGGTGAGATGTCCGTGGGGTTTCCCTCTCAGCCAGCTGTGTAACAAAATGTTCTAATTTGTTCTGTTCTGCTCAGATTCACCCTAAAAAGAAAGAATTCAAACAAGATTTCTGACAAACCCACAGCACCACGCACGAATATAACCCTCAGCAACTGTTTTGGGTTGTATTTCACATGAGCACGCACGTCATCCCCTTTTATTTTATGATTCCCCCGATAAAGTTGACTGTGGTGATGCTAAATAAGGACTGATTAAATTCTGGGTAGATTTCTGAACTAGGACTGGCTTCTTTAACCTTGTAACAGTCAGTCCTGCCCCGGCATTAATCTGATGATAATCCCACAAAGCTTATTCAGATAGCACAGCTGGACGTGGCCCCTGGCACTGCCAAAAATATCTTCCTTTCCGATGGCGTACTTTAACTGCTGCGCTCGCTACTTTATCGAGGCTGCGCTCGAACCCAAAGCTTTTATCTTTGCACGGAGCTCTCTGGGCCAACGGCGAAGACAAAACAAAGAGGGAAAAATCTGTTTTCGTGGAGAAGACGGGATGGAGGGCGCCGACCGGCTCATCCCGCTGCTGCCCCCCCGTGTCCCAACGCAGCACATAGCTTATCTGTCATGGCTTTTTGGTTTTACTGTCTCCACTTTTCATTATTTTTGGCTTGCTGTTTGTTTGTTTGTTGGTCGGTTTGAGTCATAATTTGGGACGAGGATTAGACGGAAAGTGGCCAAAGTTTGTCAGCTTTTCAAACAGGCAAAAATGAAGACAACTGCCTTTCAGATGCACAATATGTCAAATACATGAATTTAAACGCTGACGTTAGCCTCACATATAATCCATCACTCAGTATAAAGTTAATTTTGAATATACCTCAGCTATATCCTTTTGGATTCAGGTGTGCAAACGTCAATTTTGTTCCCTACGAGCCACCGTAGATTCGTAGACACTCCTAAAACGGGGCTTGATGATTTGACGCCACCCAGTTTCATCCACTGGACCTTCGAGGGTCACATCAACCCGGTTTAGCTCATGTCTGCCTCTCTCACAAGGATCTAATCCTCGTCCTGGTTCTGACTTCACGTCTTTCTTGTTCTTCTTTTCTGGATAAGATCAAAGCGATTTCCATTTCAGTGCAGTGCACAGCAGTGATGTGTTCGCTACTACTAGAACATCTCAGTCTCAAGAATATTGCTTTGCACCGTGGCTCTTTCTTTATGTTTCCACATTGTCTCTTATGTGTCTTTTGAACACTTTTGTTTCATATTTTATAGGTAAACATCAACTCAAACCTCAGGGGAAGAACCATGACCAACTTTCACATTTACATCAAAAATGCAGTCCAAGTTTGAGGTAGTGGCCTTAATAATGAATCATCCCATTTATTTGAATATGTCTAAGCAAGGAGATTTCATACGTTCTCTATAAAAAAAACAACAACCTTTGTCTTGTAGACGAAAGTCAAAGTACACTTCTAATACCTCCAGAAAGGGAGTGTCTTCAGAGAGGGACTCCACTGGGTCAGACAGGCAGGGTGGGGAGCCAGAGCTGTCAATCTGTAGAGGGCTCGCAGAAGACAGCTCCACACTGAGGCATATCACAAAAACCAGCAGCTCAGAGTGGAACAGCTCAGACGATTTGGCGCTCTCGGAGCCCGAAGACAGAGAGAACGCGTACCGCTCCGGCGGCAGCGAGGCCGTGGCCTCCGAGTCTCCGTGTCCTCAGATAACGCTGTCCTACCACGCTCCCAGCAACGCCGCGCCGGAAACTTTCCAGCTCAGCGGCCAGCGTCAGCAGGGCGCCACGGGGGCACCCAACCCGCGCTCGTCCCTGCAGGCCTCCCCTCACCAGGGCGAAGTCAGCCACGCCGTGTTCCGTCCGCGGATGCTCCAAGAGCCCTTCACGTCCAATCCTCGCCCGTCACCTTATTTCAGTCCACACCGGAAGCCCGACATTCCGGCCCTCAGAACCTTCTCGGACGCAAGTTCCAAGTCAGGCTCGGACCCGGAGAGGAGCACGCCGTCGTCCTGCGAAAGTGAGGACAGGCTAACTGGGTGCAGAGCGGACCAGCTGCCACCGACCCAGGAGGTTTCCCTGACGACGTACTTTAACGTGGACAACTGTATGACGGAGACGTACCGTCTCAAGTACCACAACCAGAGGCCCCTTGTCCTCTCCGCCACGGTGCCGCGGACGGTGGTGATGACCGATGGCAGGGATTCGCGGCACACGCGCACTGCCACGTACTCACAAGATGTGCCAAAAGCCAGAGCTGAAACAAGTAAGCCCCTCTGAGCATGCCGAGCGAATGGTTACGGCCGCATTCTGCCGCGCCGCCGGGATGACGGGAGTTTGCCTCGTGGTATTTTTGATTTGCTACCTTTCAACATCAGATAATGGTTTCAGCATCTAACCCTCTTCCTCCTGCAGTTTAATGAAATAAGCCTCACAGACATCCCTGCCTGGTTATTGCCAACTCATTAACACTTTTCTCTTCTCACCATTTCACCTTTTTAAGCGATAGCTCAGATTAGCCGCGCCGCGGCGGTTAGCTCCTCCCCAGGATGATTTGAAAACGATTCTTCTCTGTTTCAGGCCATAATAGCAATAAACCCACCGCAAAGTGGAACCCGGTGACAGCCAAAGGACTGGACGAACGCGGTTTCTTATGAGCGTCGTCGGGCGAGACGGAGCTCGGTATGCAGTCACGACCGGATGCCAAAGAGTTTACAGACGAGACGCTCGCGTCAGGCCGAAGACGGCAGGACGGAGGGGAGTTTATTTATGCAAGCCGAGGCACACATCTGTTCCTATGTGGTCGCATCACCCGGACAGCCGACAGACGCGTGGCCTCTGCGAGGAGATTCCGTTTCCGGACGACTTTTCAGTTTGCACAAGAAGGAACGTCGGGTCTTTTTGCCCGTGTTTTGAAACTGAAACCTATTTTTGAGCAAAAATCCTGCTATATTTGTACAGTGCAAGCGAGGCATGAGCAACTTTTTGGTGGTGCGCGGCCTGACAGACGGCTTCAAACACTCTTCCTGGAGGTTAAGAAATCCCAGCGTGATGAGAGGAGACGTCATGGAATGTGATGAGAACCTGATGTCATTTATACAGTAACCCAGTAGCCAAAGTTTGTGTTTAACAGCAGCAGGTTACGGGTCGTTTTCCAGTCACTCTGTAACATCTGGGCAGCTTGGAAAGGCCTTGCAATAGGAACATACGGTATATCAGTTACTTGGTTGTGTCAGTCATCACACAGCAGTTCCAACAGTTCAATCATGACTCAGCAAAAGCCCGCAGGCTGCCCCAGACCCACCTGTGTTTACCTTTCAAGGAAATGTTCAACTTTTACAGGAAAATCACGCGGGAGCTTCGACGCCGGTATCATCGCGCAGAGACTGAGCTGATCCGGAACGGACCCGGACCTGGTGCCGCGCGGCTGGCTCAGCCCCTCAGGTCATCCAGCAGGCGGCGCCCTTTCACAGCCTTGCATCTTCTACCTTTGATCGTGCTGCTCGTTGTTCCCCTTCTAACGTCGATGATGTGATGTCAAACGCGTGTTTTCTCAGTCTTCCTCTCGGAGCAGACGGATTCCAAGGAGTCTGCGTCAGTAATAGCTGTGATGGAGGACACCTTCTCCCGTCGGTAAAACATGCATGTGGCCTTACTGCAGCTGCGTGTACAGCATAAGCATGAGCATGACGATACCGGACTTTGAGTCCGGAAAACAAATTCTATACAAGTTTATGTCGTTGTAATAAAGTCAGGTTATCAGATAGTGGTTCGTACGGGTGATTTGGAGCTTTTTCCGACACCTGAATGTCATTTCTGATCTTGCTCGTCCAAGGACGTCCCCTTTTTTGACAATGCGGGCCTACAGTTCTCCAAACTATGCATTCATTTGGGTTTGAGTTCAGGTCGCTTTGCTGGCAGATTTTTAGGTTTTTGTATTCTGAGAGCACATCGAGATCCGAGTGTGATTTTCCGATTTTAATCCTCCCCCCTCCTTCCCTTCGCATGTTTGGTTTCCACCGTGTTATCTTGGTTTGGGCATTTTCCCGCCGTTCTAACCGCACACATTCAGCACAAGTTTTCTGCGTGTGTGTGTGTGTGTGCGTGTGTGTGTGTTCTGGGATCTGCACAGTCACACCCCGACACCCACCAACACTTGATAAGAGGTTTGACACGTCCTGAAGTTTACACGCCGACGTTCTCCTGTTGTCATCAGCCCTTTTACTCCACTTAAAGAACATTTGATGCTGTTTGTGAAGAGACAGACGCGTCCATCAGGCTCATTATTGTTTGATCTTTCTACATTTGCATCTAACTGCACAGAGCAACACAAAGGAATTAAAACAGAATGATTTGAATGTTTGTCTGATCTGTCCGTCTTTCCTAATGGGATTAAATCCATTTGACCTTGTTTTTAATTCCTTCTTTCTGTTCAAATGGAATCCTGCTTTCACACGACCTGTCTTTCTTTTTCCGCTCATCTGAATTTGGTGTCTTCCTCTTTCGTACCAGTGCCTTTTCATGTTCATGAAATCTCCATTTAAAACAATTAATTAAAATTTAAAAAAAAGGCTCTTGTGAATATTTATTTTACTCTTTTTTTTTAATTAGTAAAAACTACCTATTGACTAATAGCAAAATTCAGCCCTTATTTTATCCCCTAACACTTTTTTTTAATGATAAATTTGATTATGTTGCATTGTCATAAATACAATCTCTAAAAAGAAAATTAATTACTTATGCCAACACGGTATATTTTTGTATACATGGATTCATTTTTGGTCATTGCTGACTAAATTATTCTTTGATTCTAAGCATTTCTCACTTTTTTCCAACGAAACAATGAGAGAAAAAACCACAACGTGGCCACGTTTTGACAAACGGCTTTATTCAAAATGGTATGAAAAAGACTGTACAGGCATTCACGAGAGGTCACCGGAGGTCGGAGGCGCCGGTTTCTTTAACTCCTCTTGAAAATCCTCTTTGCATCCACGCCGTCGTAGGAGTAACTCTGATGACAGACCGACAGTTTGTTTTATAACCTGCAGAACTCGCGTTCCCTGTGTTTACTTATGCAGATGTGTAAAGCTACAAACGGTGAATCCCTCCGCTTGTATTTTACCTGGATAAGCTCGTCGCCTTGAACAACTCTGGTTGTGGTCAGTTGCTTCCCATTGTCCTTCCTGACGAAAACGCCCTTCATCATGTCTCCCTCGATGGTCCAGGAACCCTGCAGTGTGAGATGTGACATAATTACAGTGACTGAAGGTTCTCCTCCTTCACAGCTTTACCCTGTGGCTAACACGCTGAATCAAGGGGGAGCCGGGTTCTGTGTTGCCGTAGCAACACGGAAGCGTTCAGACACGTTTACTTACAGACACGTCCGTCCCGTCTGCCAGGCTGTACTCGAAGGTGACGCCCAGGGTGAAGTCTATGTCCAGGTTGCGGAAATTGCTGTGCTCCTTGACGTGAAAGGTGTCTCCGCTCTGCTCGATGGTCATCTTCAGGTTGTCGTGAGCGGCCAGCTTCCTCTTGACCAAGTTAATTCCTACGCAGCAAGAAAGAAAATGCAAAATAGTCAGTGGGCCCGAGGAAGACTGTGAGGAATGTCCCTGTGCGTGTGCAGCTAGTTCGCAGGTTGAAACCTAAATCCTAACAGCTCCTGCACCTGGGTGACATAGTGAGATGTATTCAACACTCCACCCCCCCCCCTCTGTGCAGCCTTCGGCGTGTCGCTGACCAGAACCACTCACCCATTTGTTCCATGAATTTGTCGTAGTTGTCATTGCGTTCCACTTTCCAGGTTCCGTTGAAAGTCATGGTTGCGGAGTGGGCGAGCCGGACGACTGCAGAGAGGAGTGGCTCACTCTCACCCCTGTGGCTCCTTTTAAAGCACACACACCCTCCTTATCTCATCATCTGTAGTGCTGATGCAGCCTCTAGAAGCCCTATCTGCATCTCCAAGGTTTCACCGGGCAGCGCTGAGGGTCGATAGAGGATTGGGCACACTTATTTTCCCAAGGGAATCGGGCCACGTTGGGAGCCTGAGAAGCTGTGGTCTTCTGTCTCTATCACTGTTTACACAGCTCAGCATTAGCTCTTTAAATCACCACTCATGGATTTGACTGAATAAATACCCGAGCAGATAGGATGTTACACGCTTACTTTTGATGTGGTTGATGTCATCATTTTTAATCGCTCGCTCAATCAGGTTGTGCATGTGTAGTATAGATAACATGTTTCTTATTCTGACCTTTGCCACGGTTGATAAATGAGACCTTTGCTATTACTTGTGTACACAGCCATTCCAATTTATTGCCTCTCATTAAGATACTCGACTGATTACATTGTCTTACACTCAAGACTGGGTTTTGTGTCAAAGTGTTTAATAGAGATTATTAGTGCAAATAGTGGACAGTGGATTGAGTTTGGCTCAATATAGTGGCTAACATTTACTGGAGAGGGGGGGTCATACCAGTCGGAAACAGAATGAATAGAAGGATCAAATTCTCTATCTTATCAGGGTTCCATCTCATCTGTCTCATCTGTAAAGACCTTTGTTTGATCGCCACCCTCACCTCTTATCTTAACCGAGACCTTTCTACCTCAGCAGTTATGAGGACTCCAGAAAACCAGTATGTAACCGTTTAAAAACTGCTTTAACAGAACACATCAATAGAGAGAGAGCCTCTAAATATTATCCATGCAAACATTGCATTATTTCTTCTAAAGAAAGAAGGGAATGTTTAGTAAGGGGCTGCTTAGTATCCGTTCTTTCATCTTTCAAAGAAACGTTGCATCAGACTGTTGATGCGTTTGTTCATGCAGCCTAAATGATGAATAATGATGAATAATGCCATTAAAAAGCTCCAGATTTCCTCCTGCTCATCCTGTTAAAACTCGCCTGTGGGTGTCATGTACAAGGAGTTCACCGTTATGGATTTTATGGTTCTGCAGACCGACTCTGACTGACCTTTAGCCTCTGATCCAAGCGGCATACTTATTAAAACCTAAAAACACAAAAAAAGCACAACTTTTTGTGCAGATAAAAATATTGCAAGGTGGTGTGCATGCCTCCTGCCTTTCGTGGAAGCAGGCTTAGTATGGACTACAAGTAAATAAGAAACTGGACCTCACCGAAAGGTAACACTTTGGGTCCTAAATGATCTTTTCCCCAAACTGTAATATTGCGACTGGCCACAGGGCGGCGCTGAAAAACAGCTTTTTCACGCAGCTCGTTCACCAGCTCGGCTCATTCTGCTCCAAACATTTATCGAAAATCTCTGTACTGTGCAGAGAAATCTTGCTCAACACTACCACAGATTTGCCCAACAGTGGGAAGCTAAAAATCACGCCACTGAAATGACGCAATTTATCAAATGTTAAAAAATAAATAAAAAATGTTGAAGTAAAATAATGCACATTAGATCGAAAACAGACTGAAGCTTTGTTTGTAGGTTTTGCTTGGTTTTTGATGCTGTATCTTCAGCTTTTTATAATAAAAATGTATGTTAAATGAAATGGTAAATAAATGTGTATTAAATAAACATACGGGCTAAAATCCTAAAGTTGTAATCAAAATGATAATTACTTCACATGGCATACAGGTTTTTGGAAGACATTTATACCAACACAATAATATCAACGTCACTATATTTAAATTAGAAATTTATTCTGATTTATTTAGTGTAACTCAACAGCTCTCGCATTCAAATATCAAATTCACAATATGAAGCCTTTTCTATTTCAAATACTCGGTTAAAATCGTGAAATGAAAGCTGAAAACGAATGGCCCGATCACACTTTAGGTCATTTTTTATCAGATAAAAACATCTGGAACGACAGTACATTTAAGAACAGTGACAAAATTAGCAGCTAAACCGTTTAATACTGAGGAAAACAAAAGGTTTAGCTTATCGAACCTTTGAAGGATGCTGTACACGAACACTGAAATCCGTTAAGGAAACGACTGCGTGCGTACAAAAAATAGAATGAGGCTGTGAGAACTCGTAGCAAAAACAGCAGAAGTGAGGAGGAAGAGCCACAGCAGTGGCATCAAAAACAGCAAACCGGTGGACTGACCATCGCCGCGTTCCCTCGGTTTCTGTGTTCTTTCGAATAATTTAGGCTTTTACTGTGGCGGGTTCTACCGTGGGCTTCCTGGACAGAAACCACACCTTCATGGGTTCCTTCTTCCCTTTCATGGTGACGGGACCCCGGTACTCTAAATGGAACTGAGGGTCGGCGTTCTCGGCGGACTGCAGACACCTGCAACACAACATTCGGGAGTGTTTGGGGCCGATGGCGGCGCAGGCAGGTAATAGAGAGCTGAATCTGTTTACCGGAACGTGAACTCCGAGACGTTTATCCGGCCCTTTTCGCCGGTCGTTTCCGTGCGGCTGGTGAGATTGACGGTATTTCCGAAGAGGCAATACCGAGGCATCCTCTGCCCAATCACCCCCGTCACCACCTCTCCGGTGTGGATCCCGATCGTGATCTGGAGGGATGTAATAATCCTCACATAACACACACACACACACACGCGCGATGCTGACGATTGCAATCGGAATTCTCGGCATTAGTGGTTCCTTTCTCGACACCTCAGGATCCAAAACACATGTGACATTTGAAGAAAGATGTATATATTTATTGTGAGAGGTGTAAAAAAAAAATACATAAATTCCAAAACTTCTCTAATCTGTAGGCTCAAAATATTCAAATGATCCATTTAGGAGGTGCAATATTTGGTGGGCGGAACGGCCGTCGAGCTGCCGGGAAGCGCACAAAATTGCATTTAGGCTTTTTTTTTGTAATTATAATTATTTGCAATAAACTGATAAGTCAATCTGCAAAAATGCAAGAGCTGTTGTACACACACACACCCGCGCGCACACACACACACGCGCGCGCACACACACACGCTGGGACTGTGTCTGGGACTAATGAGAATCTAATAATAGAGGCCCGGTGGTGACATATTGGAGTCTGTTCCTGCTACCAAAGCGGACCCGTCCTCAGCCAGTACCGTGTCCAAAAATAAACAGCCTTTTGTTAAGCAGACATCGTTTTCCAAAGTTAAGACTCAACAGTCATTGATACAATAACAAACTCCCGCGGTCGCTTAAACAAAAGTCTGCTGTTTTTTCTCCAACTTTTCGCTGCTTATTACCTCAGCGTGCAAATATGTCCAGATGCTCGGATTAGGCTGAAATCAATCACCAGCAATACGTCAGGGTATCGGCTTTGGAGTTGGGACAGCGGAGCAACTCTGGCATCTAATCCCGCTATTGTTGGACGCTGCAGCAGTGCACATCCATCCAAGCTTATCTGTGCTACAGTAATATGTTGGTGAACCACCCCCGTGGACGCCATGTTGCTCCGACTCTGAGCACAAACAGGTTTTTTTCCCTTTTTTTTTTTAGGAATAATGGTGAAAAACTCAACCCACCTGAACGGGTTCGTCGTCCACTTTCACCTGTCCCGCGATCTCCAGCATCTCCAGGGCCAGGTGGCAGATGGACTTGGCGTGGTGCGTGCACGGCTCGGGCAGGCCGCTCACCGTCATGTACTTATCTCCCACCGTTTCCACCTGTGTGAAGAAAAGCATTTGTCACGTGTGATTTACACCTGCATCGCTGCAGCTCTTTCCTTTCTTCTCAGCGATAAACGGAAGCACCCTGAAATAAACACTTACGTCAGCTTTAAGATATTCGGGGCCCCTTTGAACCGAGGACCACCAAGCATCTCGGCAACTAGAATAAATATTACTCCTTTTGGTGACCCAGTGCCTGAAGCCGATCCCCTGGATGCGCCGAGGTCTGTTTGACTTCTTAAAGTGCATTCTTGTCTGAAAGCCTGGAGTGTAAATCTGCTAGATGAGGCCTATAAACGGGTGCACAACCTCTGTAAAGCTACGCTGTGTTTGGAGGCCCGTGCTACTCCTTATGGACATGAACACCCTCGTGGGTTTCCATCTGCATAATTACATAACAGAGAGATGCTGAATGACCAGCGGATACGGTCACAAGCACGTCCACTCCGTATTTTACAGAGCTAATTTTAGCTGTTAGCTTCACCCCCTCCACTTTTATTCCTCACTTAGGAAATGTACACAGATGTGTGATACACTGTCATTTAAAATTCAGCCGTGCTCCCAACCTTGTATACATAAGGGTTATTCCGCGAGTCCGTCAAGATGTCAAAGCGCGTGTAAACATCGTTGAGCAGGTTGACTATCTTGATGGCGCCCTCGGCCGAGGCGTGCTTGCTGCAGAAGGTGTTGAAGCCCACGATGCCGCTGAACAGGATCGTCACGTTGTCGTAGCGCTTCGCCGGCACGGGCCGCTTGTGACGCAGCTCGTTGGCAACAGATGGTGGCAGAACAGAATAAAGCAATCTAAAGAAGGAGAGAGAGAGAGAGAGAGAGAGAGAGAGGAGAGAGAGAGAGAGAGAGGGAGAGAGAGACATTTGGAGGACGATTCATGCTAACGAGCTCTGGCTTTCAGGACCAAGTCCAGCTTTTGGACCGGAGTCTTATTTGCTCATCCGCCACCTTTTGGTCATTTTTTCCCCCCGCAGGCTGCAATCAAACGGGAGGGTGGTGTTTCTATGGTAACTGGCGAGATCATGGCTGCCTGTTGAAAGCGAGACGCATTCCGTGAGGGATGATATTAATTTGGGCAGAAGAGCGACAGACAGACAGGTCATTTAACTGGTCAAACCATCATTTCAACGGCCGCGAGTGTGCAGAAGCAGTTCCCTTAAATATTTAGAGGAGTCAGGAATTCTCGTCGACGTTCGGAGCCCGAGGCACTTTGGGAACAGCAAATCGTGACGATAATAATAAAGGAAGGGTCATTTCGTATGGGAACAGAAGCGGTCTGAAATGAGAACCCGCTCCTCGCCCATGTGCAGCCTGTCGCATTACAGATTCGTCTGTGCTTTATTTAGAAATTAACCTCAATGTGGCTTGTGTGCAAAACAAGAATAGATGGAATGTTAATATTAATGACCCGAGTTAGCTTAATTCTCACTGCCTTGTTACATCTATCATACCTATATTATATTTTCACAACCAGCGGGAAAAGACGCAGCGCAGCCACAAACTGCTTTTCTTTAATCCAGTCGCTTGAGAACTAACAAGCCTCCTCATACGTCTCCGGAGTGACACTCCGAACCGTCTGCTTGTTCCACCTCCATCACAGGAGGATGAAACGAGCGGCGCGGCGAACGGGTGATGCACGGCCGTGCCGGCTGATTTAAGGCTTGGGAACAAAGTATATCAGTGCTGATGAGGTCACAGCCTGAATTTACTGTATTTTAAAAAAGGGCCACAAATCACAGTTTGGAGAAAAAAAACAAAAGAAATCAACGCTCCCGCCAAATCATTTCTGTTCAAATGTATTTATAGTTTTTGCAGACGTTGGCTGGAGCGACTCTTAGAGGGGCTGATTCTTAAAGGGCTGTCCGACCTGTCTGTTTTCTTCTTCTCGTCTTCCAGCGCTCGCAGGGTGTGCTGCAGACGGTCCGTCAGGATCTCCAGCTCCTGCGTCAGCTTGTACTCCTCGCGGAACTGCTCGCCCAGCAGCACCAGGTCACGCGTGGCGTCGTGCAGCGGGATGTCGCTCAGGTAAAGCCCCCTACGTGTGAGGTCATCCAGGTTCATAACGCTGTGGAAAGAAGGGGGGAGGTGATGTTTGAATAGTCCTGCTAAATAAAGAAAACCTCAAGTTTAACGCAATGACCTCACTGGGGGAGACTCTCAGGTAATCGAGTATTTTTCTCTGAAGCTGTAATTACCGTTTCCTGTCAGGCAGTGACCTTTCGTGGCCTCTAGGACCCTGTTCCCGTAGCTAATATATCACCCGGGTTCTAATGGACGTCACAGCAGCAGCTGGAATGTTCATTAGCGGCTCGCACTCATTTCTAAGCGGATGTGAATTTTCTTTTTGCATCTTTTACATTTGTTCCACCAATTTTTGCATTTTACTTGTGAATTTGAAGCCTGACGATTCCGCCGTGCAGCACAGACGAGGAGGATCGCTGAGGGGGCACTGGGCAAAACTTAAACATGAAGATCAGTTTACATGTCAAAAGAAGTGCAGACTCTCCTCTTTAAAGAGTTTTACAATGTCTTCTTTGGATCGAGAAGAGCTTTTTAAGGCTTATATTTGACTTAAATCTTCATTTTTATGGAGGAATCCATGCGTAACCCAGGGGACACGGGCCTCAGTCCTATATTTAAAAGCCCATCTGAAGGCAGACAAATAAGGCAGAACTTTGTAGAAGGAGAACTGATCTTTTATTAGAAAACACCAGCGCTCGCGGCTCAAAAAGACATCTATACAATCATCTAAGAGGGAAAAACCTATTTCTGTAGCAGGATGAAAAGTTGGTGTTGTTTTAAAGGTTTATTTTTGACAGGAAACGTGTCGGTCGGCCTCCGTGAGTCAAATCAAGAGTTTCGGAGAGCCCGCTCGGCCTGTGCTCCTCTCAAGACAGATGCACGGTGGGTTTACCTGGGCGAGCAAAGAAAAAGGATGTTCTCCGCCTCTGGCAAGTAGATCATCTGTCCTTTGAGTCTGAGGCAGCTGATCTCCACCCCCGTCAGCTCGTCCTCGTTCTCCACTGTCTCCACATTCAGCAGGCCCTCCTGTCAGGATTACAGGATCACTCTAATGAATATTTCATTATGTTCTCCTCCAAATCTATTTCAAAATTTGGGCACCGGTTCAGGCAATTCTTCACGCTTTATATTTGGACGCGTCTTGCATTTGCACTGGTTTTGTCTTCTTTTTTTTCTTTAAAGTGTTACAAACCTCATCCGCCATCACAGAATTTACTTTCGGAAATGACAATTCTGGGATTGAGACTACTTTGACTCTTCCAGTGAGGCACAAGCTCTTATGAGCAAATATGCAACCAAAGCTGCGCCTGACTTTACGTCCGTTTCATCTCAATCTGCGCGTTTCTCTTTGCTCCGTACAGAAATTTCTTTGATTAATTCCTTGCCCATAAACCATTTTATGCTTATTAAGAGATAAAACCTCCCAAATGCTAAAAATATCGCCCACTCATAAATATGAATAATCCAGACTATGAGCACACGCTGTCACGTATAATCAAAACCCTGTTTGGATCTTGCAGACTTGAGCACATTTCAGTGATTTTCGCCTCCCGGGGAGGGTGTGGAGAACAGCCCGTGTACCTTGCTGCGCAGCACAAAGACGGTGTTGATGTGCGAGAGGATGCCGTGAAAGCTGAAGTCGATGTGTGGACGGACCAAAGAAAAAACTGAGGGCAGGATGCAGGATCCAGGCTGGAGCTATGGCAGAAAAGTGGATAGGCTTATTACAGTCACAACACATCCCGTTCTAATATTTCATTTAGAAAATCCATTGTTCCCTCCCTTCTATCAGATGGGCTTGTCACCAGAAAGCTACTTTGCACACACAGAAACACACACCTGAGGCAGGACTCGATAAATGGCGTTCCCGCACTGTGTCAGCATCAGGTCTCTGTCAAACATGAGGTGGAAGGGGAAAGCCTTGCAGAAGGTGTACGGGCTGATCCGAGTCTCCTGCGTGCCGTTCTCCTCGAAGCCATCCAGGTCCTCGTAGAACGCCTCTTCCTCCGAGTCCTTCTCCTCGATCAGAAACTTGATGTGGTCACACTCTTTGCTCTTTGGTTGAATCATCTGCAGCAGTTACAGGTTTTAAAAAGCTAGCCTTGATGCTCCTGCGTGAGCAGAGATGCTTAGGTGTGGGTTTGGTTTTGGATGGACGTACAGATTCTTTAAAGTGAATTTTAGCTTCTGTAAAAAAAAAAAAAAAATGCCACCATGCAACATTTGCATATTTCATTGACGCATTAAAGTGCACCGGCCTGGCACTACAGAGTTAAGACCCTGTTAAATGACATTATTCGGTGGGTTTATGGGCACAAGGGATGCGTGCGTCAAGCTCCTGCCTCTGCGCCTGGTTGCCACAGCAACAGTAGCTAGTATTTCCAGACATTGGGTATCACATTTGGAGCATCTGCCATTTTCTGTTTTTTCATCACACGCGCACATTTGCTGAAACATACTATGGGACCGTGTGCACGGCGTGATTAGGTTTGGGTGAAAAATGAAACAAAGTGAAAACTGGAGCTGGCAGGGTCGTTAAGACGGAAGATGGATGCAGATTACAGGCTGTAATTTGGGAGCCAAATATTAATACACAAAGTGCCAACATCAGTCTGCGACGCTATCCCCAAGTCTAGACAACAATGCTCGGAAGGTTGGTAATTGTTTCCAAATGAGAGGAAAACCCTCCATAATTGATGGTATCTGGAAAAAACATAGCTTTTTAGAAGTATGTCGCATTCAAGCAGGCAGTTGAAGTTAAAAAATTCAACAAAAAGCAGAAATGCCTTAAAACGTTTGCAAACTCCAGCTCCTGTGACCAAAAAAGTGGCGCTATTATTATTATTATTATTATTATTATTATTATTATTATTATTATTATGATGATGATGATGAGGCACTTGTGAATGTGTGGGCTCTCCACCTGAAGCAGAGGGAAGTGCTAACCTTCATCTCTATCTCTGTGCCGTGGATTTGCTGGGCGACGGTTTTAATGATGCCAATCACAATGTCCTGCAGGCCTTCTCTCTCCGAGTAGTAGTGAAGAATTAGGCTGTTCCCCTTCTCTGCGTCCGTGCAGCGGAAGGATGGCGCCCTCATCCCAGGGTAGATGGTGCCCAGGTGGTCGTGCAGAGCGTCAAGATTCTGAAAAGCCCCATTAAGTCACACAAACCCCACATATCTCAGCTCAACAGCATCCTTCACATCACCCCGTCCTTTCTGAAATTATTGATTTTAATATTGGGGGTTTTTTTTACCTGCAAGAATTCCCGAACATTTGATCCTAAAACACGCAAAATGGTGTCGTACCCAGACTCCTGGCAAAATTCAAAAAACATCTTCCCAAAGAGCTGCAGGATGTCCCCAGCGTCGATCTCTGCCAAGGAAATTCAAACATAAAGAAACCTTGCAAACCAACATTATCACTAAGATCACTTTCTTAATTAATATTATTACTGTACTTACTGAGAACTTTACTCGCGGCAGCAACAAGATCGTATGTTTTGGCATCTTCATATATGATTCTAACCAGGAACTGACCTTCAATATCCAGCTGAGCCTCCCTCCTGGAAACAAAGTGAAGCCATCTCTCATGAGCTTCTGCAAATGTTACGGCGCACGTAAACAGTCAGCCGAGGCTGCTCCTGCTTTCCCCGGTTGCTTATCGCACGGGCCGATTAAAAAAAGAAGAAATGTTTGGTTCTCCTCTGAGGTCGAAGGAGAAAAGGTGCGGAGTTCTTATATCCATGCTAACAGTCATCTTCTATTTATACATTTTCCTACTTGCAGTAAATTGCTTGAACATTTTTAATGAGGCTCTGATTGGAAGAGTTTAGCTAGGAAAACAGATCTCATTTGGAGACCTGGCCAGCAGCTGCTATTTGATCAGAACAGCTGAAAAAACATGGCAGAACCCTTGAAAGGGCATTTTTAAATGATTCCTACTCTTCACAGTCTGAACCGTCCGAGGAATAAGAACAAGTTGCATTTCACAGGTGACAAAAGGAGATGGTACAGAGTTATTGTGGCTGAAGAGTGATCACTTGGAGGACATTTACACAAGACAGCTGCTGCTGCGTTCTTCCCCTGCGTTTCTGTTTTAGACCAGGTCAAGTGCAGGTCGCAGAAGATCGCATGAGAAAAATACATAAAAAATGGACATTTCAGCAGTCTTAAATAACAGGCTGGTCCGGGCATTTTAACTGGTCACACACCGAGGTCTTTTCTGTACGACAGCACACTATAAAAATCGTGGTATCCTGGGGGGAAAAAAATATTTCTGGTGAAACTCATATTCTATTTTCATTATTTTGGTGTATACACACCAATGACTTGTGTTTTACTGCAGTTGTTCAATAATCTTACACACAATTGATATCTATAATGTAAAAAATGGCTAAATAAATGTATCATTGACAAACTTAACAACCAATACGTACTGAAATATCCTTCCTCTCTGGCTCTTCAACGGAGCACTTCTAAAACTTGATATACTTGACAGTTCCAACCTTTTTCTTTATGCACAGATGTGCTTTTTTTTTTTTAAATGTCGGACAGCTAAAAGAAATACTTCTATTTAAACAGAGCCTTTTAATTGCAAAAATGTCTCGATTCTTCCATTCTATGTGGTAATTTTTTATAGTTAAATTACAGTCCGAGTTTAAAAAAAACTAAACTAAACTCACAGGGAGAAATTATAATCTACGTCCATTTTACTGACCATACTTGCATGTCTTAATTTATAAAAAACAAACACTTGCAGCCTAAATTTGTCCACCGTACGTTTCTCCAACTGCAGCATTTATTTCCCACTTTATGTCCAAAACTCACTTGATGTCTTCCCAAACTTCCGGGCCGTAATTCCGCAAAACCAGCAGCTCCAAGGCGTGATTCACAAATCCATACTGTCAAATACAGGGCAAAATTAGTCAATGTGACTCTGAGCATTTAATGCACACCTTTGCTTTCTGCTCATGCATCTCAGGGCCCATAAAACAGTGCTATTGCATGTTTTAAACACCGGGTATCGTATATTGTCCATGCATGTCCTGCTCACCTGTTAATATACATCAGTAATCGTACAACCGCTAGCGGAATCCTAACAGGAAATGTTTGAGGAAAATACGCCATGTCGCGTTGCAAAACGGTTCATTTTACAAGGTTTCAAACGCGGCAGACGTGTGGAAATACATACCATGGTGGTGGCCGCCCGTATTTATCCGTATTTTTAAGCAAAAAACGCAGAAGCTGAGGCAACATTCATCGTTCGGTGGAGATGCTGGACCTCTCAACGACCCACCCCCTTTTCCCGTCAGAGCCGGAATTGACAGCGAGCCCGACCAATAGAATATCAGCCTGCGTCTTACGTAATCGATGACTGACCAATAGGAACGCAGATCTCTTCACCAGTGAACCTGAAATCATCACGGGCAGAAAATTGCGTTAATGATGCATACGCTCCTGTTTTGCGCTATTTGCTACCGCTTGTAGCCTATTATTAATTAAAAAACAGAGGTTTTGGGTTCTTTTTGGCATGAAAAATTCTTTAAGGCGTTTTAAATTTGCCATGACCAAGCCATCAGAAATTGTGTTTCAAGATTTTAAAAAAAGAGAATGAAATATGCCACTAATCTGCATGGGATCGCGTCCCATTAGAGCCAATATTTAGGTTCATCTTTACTCTGTAATCCATCAGACAACTATTTAATTAAAAAAGAAGATAGAAAGCAGAAAGGGCTAAGATATGGCCAGCAAATATCCTACCAGAAATCAGAATTTACAAACATGCAACACAGTCAGACGGTTTGTTAATGCCAATATTTATTGCACTTTGATTACATCTGAAGACTACATAAAGCACAATTATTAATGAATGGCAGCAGAACATTCATCACATGTTGTGTTGTCTAGGAAAGTGCAGTATAACCAAAGTAACAAACATAGTATAAATGTGAACAGTGGATACAAAGTAAAATATAGACATATATTACTTATATTAGGAAAAATTTGGAATGCATTACATCTAAAATATGGAAGTCTATGTTAAAAAGTGTTACAAATATAGTAGAACTACAGTAAAAACCTCCGGAAGATCGACCATCAAAATATAAATGTGTGTAAAGGGAAAAGAGTTTATTCTTGCTACAAATCTCCTTTTTTTAACCTTTGCTATCTGTTTCTATGAGCATAAAACAGCTAAATGTCAGATAACTTTTGGATTCGTTTGATATCAATCCAGATCTGATGCTGGTCCAGCAGGCCCGAACTTGAGGTGAGACAGACGTGAGTGAGTGAGTCCGACATGTACAGATAACGCGTGTCCGTACAGGTAATCACTGACGAGTAACCTCACAATGAGTACTGACTGCTGATGTGGGGGATGTTTGTGTTTTACTGACACCACCATGACGTGTGGCTCACATCAAACTTGTCTCTGAGACGGAAAAGAGGAGTTTGACCGACAGCGTCATTAATATCTAAACTACTAAAGTCAAATATACAAGGGGTTTCCGCGGCGCTCGTGGGATTCGTTTATGCTCCGTTATAGTCAGCACCATTTGGGCGACAGCTTGACATCATTTCAGAGTGACTTCTGAAGGTCTGGGAGAGGCCTCCAAAAAGTAACAAACACCAGGGATGTCCTCCGGGAAGTTGGCCGGAAGCTCCTGTCTGCGCCTGGGAATGAAGACAAACTCTGGATGATCCTCCAGCAATCTGGGACAAAGAGCACACAAATAAAACATTAATCCAGAAAGCATGTGGCAAATTATTTGACACCAGAGGAAACGCAGCGCTCCGTTTAACGTCGCGCTTCCTGTTAGGGGAGAGTTTCTTGTCGCTCTGGGAATCATACGCGGCTGCAGCAACGTCGATAGAGGAGTCGTTTGCAAGCTGAACGCACAACATGGCCTCACCTGTGGGTTGTGGGGCTGATGTTGATTTTTCCCGGTTGGCTGCAGGATTCAAACTTGTTTGCTAATGTGACGTTGTTCCCAAAAAGGCAGTAGCGAGGCATCTTCACCCCCACCACACCAGCCAGCACTGAACCAGTATGGAGACCAATACGCATCTGCGGTAAGTGCAACAAAGAATGAGCGATGGTTAGTGCCGCAACACGACCATAAATCCAAATAAAGATCGGCATAACATGGCTGACTTAGATGGAAAATTGATTCAAATAATGTTGCATTTTCGTCCTTATTGACCATCGATCTTGAGAAAGCTCAAACAAGCTACAATAAATTGAGTCCTAAATCTATCTTGCAGGGCTGAAAGGTATGGCTAACAAACATATGATTTATTCTTATTTAAAAGAGCCGTGAGTGCTGGTGCGAGACCTCCTCCTATGGTTAAGATCGTGCACTGGCTGCAGCCAGCGTGTTTAGGAATGGAATGGAAGAGACCCTGGTCTGTTTTTAACTACTCTACTAAACACAGCTTTACAGGGACATTTAGGTGAGCTATTAAATCAGTTCTGGGGAGGCAACTTCATAACTACAACATTACAATGGTGAAACAGTAGTTTTACAACTAACAGTATATTAGAATGGAATATTAATTAGCGTTCGCATGACAGCAGCATGGGTTCTATAACTGTGAATACCATTAAAGACATCAAAGGCACATCTATGTACGGGGGCAAGAATTTTCATCTTCCGGTGCAGAACCAATCTTTTTTTAAAATTTGGATGCTTCCTCTCTAAATGGCAACTCAAAGGGCCTCATATAACAAGTGACATGTGTTGCGTCATCAAGCTGAATGATGAGTATGAGACTGAGCAATACTTGACCCTCACCTGTATTGGTTCTCCAGCTGGAGTCATAACACCGTTCGAAAGCTCCATCATCTTTAAGGCCATGAGTGCTACTTGGACAGCGTGAGTCTCGCTCTCCTTGTGTAAGCCGCCGGCTACGCAATACGCATCACCGATGGTCTCCACCTGGACACAGCGGAGCCATTAATGAGGCAGAAGAGGCCCGTCTTGGCCTTACACCGCGGGCTAAATCAAAAATATGAATGGGTAAAACAACAGTGTCAAGTGTAGCAAGCAGCAGACTTGGCTGCAGTCGCCCAGGACTCGATCCCTCATCGTACCAAAAGTCCAAACGCGTTTGGTTTTTTCTTTCTTTCTTTCTTTAACGCGTGTATCTCTGCACTGGACTGCGATCAACAGCAACGTGGCAGAAACAATTTTGGAAGCTATTTTTAGGCTTAAACAAGTGGAGTGGAAACAGGGTCCTGAAGGAACCTCCGACTTGCTCGCGTTTTACGAGATATCTGTCAAAGCCGCCGCTCTCTGTTAGGCTTTCGTGACACTTTGATTACATTATCCAACCCCCCCCGCAGATTGGCAGCCTCTGGCAGACACCAGTATCTGGATGAGCTACAACAGCGGCTTACTTTCTTAAGCTTTCTTAAAATTTTGACACGCCCTGAATTTAGTACCTGATTAACTCTTTTTTTTAAAGATCTCAGGGATACTCTAAAGCTGTGCTCATCATCTTAGCATAAAAATGATGGCAGATCATCCAGTCTGAGCGTGAGGTACTTGGGAGATCTGCCCAGGATTTTTAAAATTCACCGTCACAGTGATTTGGTGACGATAATGCGGAGCGGTCTGCTCCCCTGAACGGCCCACCCACCTTATACACGTCCAGCTCTCCACAGTGGTGGTCAAACTTGGTGTACAGCTCGTTCAGCATGGTGATCACTTGCATCGGGGTGCAGTGAGAGCAAACCGCCGTGAAACCCACGATGTCAGAGAAGAGCATTGTGACCCTCTCAAACTTCTTGGCCTGGACCGTCTGGCCCTGCCACAGCTGCTGCGCAACGGTGCCGGGAAAGATGGTGAAGAGGAGGTCTACGGTCTTCTTCTTCTCCTCCTCCAGTGCTTGATGGGCATGTTCCAAGGCTGCTTTGGCCTTCCCCAGCCGCTTCTTCAGCCCGTCCTGGGCCTTGGCCTGTTCGCCCACCAGGACGACGTCGCGCAGCGCGTTATGAATGGGGATGTCTGACAGGTACAGGCCACGACCCGTCAGCTCCTCCAGCTTGTCTACACACGGCGAGCCCAAAAACAAAATGGCGTCGGACTCTGGGACATAAATCATCTGACCTTTAAGGTCCATGAGCTGAAAAACAAGATGAGGCCGTTTGGTTGTGATATTTAGTGGGAAACATACATCGTTATCCACATAAACAGCCTGTCCTCATTTTTAAGAGTAATAACTGGGATTAAAGTTCTATCCTGTGCTGCATATTATTTTCACTGTCAGTCCAACTTTCCCACAGTCAAACACAAACAAATAACGCATCAGCATATGTGCTATTTCTACACAAACATCCTCAAAAATGTAAATTGAGCAAGAAAAGTAAATGTGCTGTTTTGGCAGCTGTCCGGAAACCACAAGAGTATTTATGCATCACAGCAGGACAGTGGACAAACTTGTCCAACTCCCCCTGTGAAGTTGAGAACGCAGCTGTGGTTCCCAGAGGACGGACTCTCGCTCCGCTCGCTCTCCGTGACACCATCATGGAATGTTTTGGGAGGTGGGCAGACCAGCCTGTGCATCTGTAGCATTTTTAGGCATTCTTTTCATCATTAGGCACCTACGACTCAAATCACCACCAGGACACTGTGTTCCCTGAAACTTTTGTCGATGTCACAAGTGCAAGAATTAATGTAAACATTTCCATCATAGGTTCTCTCTGATAACATTTCTTTGTGTTTTTTAAGGTGGTGATATCATTAAATGAGCACCTTGAGTGGCTCAGTTTATCTGAACAGGTCAAGGTCTGATAAAGACAAAAGTTTATTTTTCCCCTCTTCCTGTCTTGATTGATTGCATACTTGTGTATTTTCCTACTCGTGAATCACTTGCCAGCCACCCATTAATTCACATACCGTGTTATCTGCGGTGGAGACTCCACGCTTGATCCGAATGGTGAACTGAGTGTTCAGCATGGTTAGAATACCTTGGAAGGTACATCTGATTAGGGGAGAAAGAATGGAGAAGTGTTCTTGGAAGGTGGCTGGTCGTCGCAGTCCATCTTTCCTGGTGAGTCTCTTCCTCAGCCCGTGTCCTACTTGCACCAGAACCAAGTCCTGGTCCAGGATCAGATGGAAAGGGAAGATGGTGGAGAACAGAGAGGTAGGAAGCGTCCCCGCTGAGGTGGCTCGTAGTGGACTGGGGCTCAGACTTTTAGCATCTTTAACTACAACTGTGTACAGAAGACTGGGCTGCGGGCTGGACTGCAGGATGCTATCTTTAGTGGCAGGAGGGTCCATCAGAACATCCACAGTGGTGTGATAGAGCAGACGGGCAGCAGCTTTGATGACTCCGGGGAAAAAGAGCTCAGTGGTCGGGTGGGGATTGAAGAAATAGACAGTAAGCAGACCCAAATCCTTGTCTAAGCACAGCACCGAAGGTTCGTTTACACAATCCTCTCTGTCCTGGTAATGCAGCGTGCTGCTCTGTTTCAACAAGACATTGAAGCTGTTGAGGAAGTCGTGCAGGGCTCCCCCCACCACCCTCAAAATGTGCCTGTCCTCTTCATAGCACATGTTGAAAAGCTCCTCGCCAAGCGCTACTCTCAGAGTATCCATCTGGATAGCTGTCGGATACATGAAGGGGCAGCTCTCAAAATGGACTCATTTTCCAAGCCGAGCGTCAGACGTGATCGTGGCCTACCTTTCCTGGAGGAGAACATGCTCATCATTTTCACAAAATGCTCCGGATCGTCGCTGCAGCGCTGGTATTCTGTACAGCAAACGAATGGACTGGATAGACAACACATATCAACGCCACATGCATTCAGTCTGCTCAGCGGATCAACAGTGAGACACACAATAAAGTAGCTCTTTCCTAGCAATTCATCCAAAATCAATCATTTTTTTTCTGTCTATGCAGGATATTTTCATATATGATTAAAATGCAAAACACAATATATATTTCTTTCCTGCAGATTACTCTAAAAAGCAACTTCACACGCCTTTGTAGCCTCAGATTCGGATGTCTGCTGATCAGGTGATTTTTGACAGACTCGAAGGATATCTGTCTCTGTCTGGGTATCCATAGCACCCACGGTCTACCATGTATCAATAGAAAGATTTGCACGTAGCCTGTTTTCCAGGCCTGATAAAGCTTCAGAACCAGGCTGTGAAACCAATGCATAAAGGTACTGCAGCAGCAGCAGCGAAGCATCGAACTACAAACATGTTTCCTTTTGACATCCTGGCGACTGCTGTGTTCAAAACGGGCACTTTTTTTTTTTTTTTTTTTTTTTACCTCGCAGGCTCCCTGCTGGGATCTGATAGTCTCATCATTCGTCGGAGGGCAGTGTGCAGCCGTTCAAACTGTGTGAGAGTGTTGAGTTAAAGGTCAATGTTTGGCAAGGCGCTCAAATATTTGCCCAGTACAATTACAGACAACACAAATTCGTATAGTTTCGGGGAAACCGCGCCTGTGATGTGTATTTTTACGCACCTCGGGACATGCCAGTTTTCGGATGCTCTCCCCGAGGGTATGCAGGTTAACTTTGGCTCGGCTTGACTTCTGGTGAGGCGCATTCTCACCTGTATTTCGACGCACATCCTTGGAAGTTGGCAAATGCGCGACGTCCTTTGAAAGCTGCTCGGAGTGTTCGAGCTGATTAGTTTTGGCGCTGCTGGTGAACGGACACTCTCCTGATATCTTCAGCTCCATCAGCTTCGTGCAGAACATTTTTGTCGGCCCTAATTTCCCAGCCTTCTATTCCTTATCTGATGTTCCGAGGCTGAGCGGCTGCTGCGCCTGCGGGAAATTCCATCATCTGCTGCGCTCACGCAGGAACGCGCAGCAAAGTCAGCGACGCGGCGACTCCACCGATCAGCATCTAAATCCAGAGCCCGCATACAATATTCATTCGAAACGCGTACGGGCGCAAGACGTTCGGAAACCTATGGTGGCAAAACCAATGAGAGGTTGGAGAAAAAGAGCAGCCGGCCAATCCGTAACCAAGTGGGGCTGGTGTGGCCCAACAGCCTATCAGCGGCCAGAAATTATTTCCAGGCGACTCCTCGCATGCAATGCACTTTTTATTTAGGTCTGCCTCCGGACAGGGTTGCAGGCTCCATCAGATGGGGGGTTATCGTCAGACACCGAGAGGATCTCTGTGTTAATAAGTCCCTTTGAACATTCGTTACCCAACTGTGAAGTGGCTCATCTACCCCTCTCTTTTTCTCTATCGCACACACACACACACACACACATACACACGCAGACACACTTATGAAATATGGATGGAATAAAGCAAATGTCCTGGATAAAAATATGAACTAATGAGCAAACCAAACAAGGCGGCCCACTCTCACACACTGACCTGCAAGAGAGTGTCGAATTGTATGTATATAGATAATATATAGATATCCTGTACCCTGTAACACAGATTTTGTTATATATATTGTAAATGTTATTTTATTAATTCTTTATTTCTCTGTGAAGTCGTTTGATATAAGATCTCTTTTTCGGGGGAGAGCCAGCCAAGACAGCGCACCATAAAGGTCTGAGATGGTTTTCCGGGCACATTAACGTATTTTCATCACTAGGGGGCGATAGAGTCCTTCGGTTGCTTAACTTCCGGTGGCCTTGGTGGCTTCACTCAGGTGTATCCTGGGAAACCAAATATTTCATCTCTGGAGTGACCGTAATCTCTCACTCACACACACACACACACACACACACACACACACACACACACCTAATTGTCCGTTAAGATTATAACCTGGTGTTCATCATCAAAGCCACTGTGCCTCATGGCCCCTGAGCGTCATACTCTTCTTCATGGCCGCGACTCTGTGTGTTTTATCAGCATTATCACCGCACATGCTCCTAAATGTCACACATTGAATATTCCTATTTCAGTTTTCTCACCGCACACACTTCTCATTAGAATATGTTGGACCTCCGGGAACGTTTTACCAGCTCTGCGCCATTTTCTGTAAAAGCACATCGATGCATTCCTCCATCATTAAAGAGCATCAATGACCTTGTCTAGTGTTAATCAACAAATTATGATGACACATTAATATACTTTATATACTTTTTTTTTTTGTGGCTCATTTCATTGTCTGCAGCTTTAGATGCTGAGGAGGATAGAGGCGGGGCACGGTGGATGTTGGGGGCGTGGTCCTGTGAAATCTTTACACTGATTGGATCTCTGGGGAGAGAGGGCGGCCTATGCAAATTAGTTCCGTCATTGCGTCACGACGGGAGAAGAATCTGAACAAGCTGGAGGGTCGAACTCCGAAAGCCAGAAATAAAACTTGTTTTTGATGCTATGGGACCTTTAATGGCACAATAAATACTTTATAATGTAAGCTCAGAAAATTAAGTTGTCCAATTTTGAATAAAAAAAAGAATAACCCAAAGAATAAACTTTTTTTTTTCAAGCCAAAGTTCTCACTGTTACCTCGATGTAGAACTTGAGTTCCTGTATAGTCCAGGATCTCCATATTTTGTGTTCCTTATTGCACTGCACATTTTCAGTGGGAGACAGGTCTGGACTGCAGGCAGGCCGGTCCAGTAGCTGCACTCGTTCACTATGAAACCAGAACACGTGCAAAATATGTCTTGGCATTGACTTGCTGAAAGAGGCAGGCCCGTCCCTGAAAAAGACATTAATTTGTCTGGCAGCTGCAAAACCCGCTCCCATTAATGGTGCCTTCACAGATGTTCCCCATGCCACTAATAGAGCCCGATACCATCACAGCTGCCGGTTTTTGAACTTTGTGCTGATAACAATCGGATGGTCCCTTTCCCCCTTTTGCTCCTGATTTAATAAAACAAGAGGAAAGCTCGCGCCATCCTCGCTTGTGAATGACTGAGGCCATTAGGGAGTTATGACACTCACCTGTTTCCAATTAGCTTGTTTACCTGTAGAATTTTCCAAACGGTCTCTTTTTTTTTGAGCATTCCTCAACTTTTGTTGCCCCGTCTCGACTTTTCTTAGAATGTGTTTTGGGAATCAAATTCAAAATAAGCGAATATTTGCAAAAACAGTAGGGTTTATTAGTTTGAATGTTAAATATCTTGTATTTATTGCATATTCAATTTAGTCAGAAGGTGGCAGAGGATCAATGCCTCTGTGTTTAGGACATTAAATTAAGATCAACATATATATACATCATGTTATTACATTACCATCTACTTTCCTGTGTCAGAGATGAATTTTAATTGAATATTGTTGCTCACAAGACAAGACTCTCACGGCAGCAGAAGTTTTGACACTGTTGGCTGAGCAGGGCAAGCCTGGAACGGAGAAAAGACTTAAGCACTTTAACTATTCAACAACATGTTATTTATCTATAAGAGCATGATATGAAACAGTTAGATTTCTAAAGAGATTCCACTAAAAAGCTATTCAGCTATATTCCCAGCAGAGGGCGCTGTTTGTCACAAAGCTTTAAGCCAATATAATGCCAACTAAAGTTTAAAAATGATATATACCGTGTATATATATATAGGTAACTAACATAAAGTAAACCTAGACTTTTGATCTGGAGCATGAGGGTGAAGAATTAAAGAAGCAACTGTCTTAACGGAACTGAAAAGAAATATATCAGGAGTCCACAACTGCAGGAAAAGAGGTGCAATAATTAGATTCAGGCCTTGGAGAGATCCAGGTCAGCTGAAGCTGCTGCTTCCGTTTAGTGGAGTGAAGAGGCTGTAAATCTATTCCCATTAATAACTGGCTTTTCTGCATCATAGCTGTCTTCTCATCTAGGACCAACTATAGAAATTAAATGTTAGGCCTACGCAAAATGCACAGGAATGTAAAGACAAAAAAACTGTCATAAAAATAGTTTTATGACTGTTGACTGTTTCAGATCAGTTCAGTGCTTTGCGTGTTTGGTCTTTGGACTGTCTGTAGCGGGCGTCGGGATCTGTTTCACAATCGCCGAGGGCAGAAAACAGCGTTCATCTGATCTTTGATCAGGTCATTTAACCTGAGGAAGGCTGAGGATGCATGTACACAAGGAAGCAGATCAGAGGCCCACGCTGAGCCTGCCCATGCTTCAAATTGGCATTTTTCTATTATTAATTCACGTGCACGTGAATTATTTAAATGGTGATCAATAACCTGCAACAACAAGAACTGCAACAGATGCATCCTCGCATGTGATTTGACGTGGCTCAGTGGTCAATAGTGGAGCTCTTATGCCCAGATCGGGTTCTTCATTCACTTCTTTGTCACTTCAGCATCCGCCTCTCCTGTGCTTGGCCTTGTTTTTGTCTTTACTATTGAAACACGTTGAGGAAAACATAAAGAGAAACCTTGATGTGCACTCAAAGAATCTTCCTCAGGTGCCAAATCACTTCTCGTAGGCAAAACTTATAAGAAACAGTTACAATGGCGCTTGTCTCAGCAATAGCAGAAATGTTAGCGAGTTCAGTTCTAAGCTGTGGTTCCGTCTTGTGTGGGGTGTCAGGAGGGCTGAGCCTGAAGGACACATAACAAAGTATTCCTTCTCTTCTTTTAAGCCTTTTTTTGCCTTTAATAATTTTTTCCCATCTCTCTCTTAGCCCGTCACTGGTGAGATCACCATCAGCATCTCAGTCATCAGTCATTTAATCTTCTTTTGTTTAATAAAAAAATTTAATTAATGTTTTCAACTAAAAAGACCCTGACAGCCGTTCTGCTTAGTTGTGCTCCGTGTCTGTGCTGATTAAGGTGGTTGGCACGAAAACCGAAACTTATTAAAAACCAAAAAATATTAGGTATCACTCTGGGCTTCTTGACATGGCGTCAACCATTTGGGTTGAGGGTTATGTTCTGCTCAACGCTGCAGATGGTTTCAGGGACGCTAACGTCAAGCATAATTAAGGTTAATATCTCTGCAGCAGATGCGCATCATAAAACAAAAATGAGCTCTGCCAATTCTCCACAGACCGTAATTCCTTTTGCACAAATATTAGATAAATGTTATTAATGCACAAGTCTAGCTAATATTCAAAATTCAATAAATCTGATTTAGCAATTCATAATGACACTGATGACAAAGCAGAATCCAGTTTGTGGACTGGTGCCCCACTGGTGCCCCACTGGTGCCCCACTGGTGACCCACTGGTGCCCCACTGGTGCCCCACTGGTGACCCACTGGTGCCCCACTGGTGCCCCACTGGTGCCCCACTTTCACTTTATCAATATTATTTGTTTTTGATCAAATGTATACACGCTTTTTAACCTACAGGTCCCTGGAGCATCTAAATGTGTGACCCCACAACATCATCGTTCAATGATGTTGCTGCTTTACTCACTTTAACCAGGTGGGGGCGGACTTTTACACATTTTGTGAGAACGTTGTTTTATTTGAACAATATTGCTCATAAATAAACCATTACGTTAATGGTAAATATGCTACTTGGAACAGCAAGTTGCACTTAAATAATGGACTAGCATACAAACGTTTCACTTTACCACAGGAGGCACTAGAGAGAGCTTAATACGTTCCATAACAATGAAAGAAATAACAGTTTAACACAGTACAAATGAGTGTTTTAAGATCCTTAATTAATTTTTTTTGCCACAAAGCAAAGTGTAATCAGATATCATATCCTGTACAGGACATACAATAGATCTATTCAACTGTATGTTGTATGATGGCATTGAAAAAGAGATTTTCTACATCAGCCAGTAATTGTAGACCTTGGGAAAGCTTCTAGTTATCAGGTATTATCCAAGGTTCCCCCAGAAATGACTTACAAATGAAGATGCTGCAGGATCCTTTCTGTCACCCTCAATAGGCTCATCCTTTGCTACTGTTTTGAGTTTTTCCTCGTCCCTGGATTTTCCAGCACTTTTGTTGGCCTTTTTGTACATTTACGTCTACACATGGTTGTTTTCCAGTCTCCTGGAAGGAGGGTCCTGCCTCCAGATGGACATTTCCTTCACAGTTGTACTCTTTTCTAAGGTCAGAATCAATCAAATGTGCAGGAAATTTAGAGTTGGCCGGCCGGCCACAAACAGCTCAGCCCCAGTCCTCCATCAAAGGAAGGCGCTGGAACACCATGACGACTCCCAACAATAATTATCGCTGCTTATTGTCAGCAGCATTTATTGAACACATGTACTTTTAATTTGCGTTTGCAATAATAAAGCTGCTGCCTACACTGGCACCACGCAGGACTAGCCTCCAATATCACAGGAATTTTGTAAACTGCCGTCACGATTAGGAAATATTCACAACCGTGTTGGCTACAGAATGTTTTTTCACAGTTATCTTCGCAGCACATGAACTGTCAGTCAGTGTTATCACACAAGTCTGGGGAAAGCATGTGCAGTGCTCATTGAAAGGTCCCCTGGGACCGGAGGAGCGCGTCCTCCTGCGCTAACGTGCTGGTCACAGGCAGCAGGTCACATGGTGTGACAGAGTATGGATGTCACACACCACAGGCTGATCAAAGGCGTCTCATAAATGCACACACACTCACATCCCCAGCGTGGTTTCACACCCTCTGTTGGGGATGAAGATGGGGGCCCGGGATTGGAAATAACAGCAGTGATCGTTGACACACTGAACTAATTCAAGAGTGGCGACATTAGCACATTATCACGAAAACACAGAGCGACCCCAAGATTGTTGCTACAGCAACAGGACAAACAAACGGGCAGAGGCTGGATGGGCATGCAGTCCGTGTCATTTACCTCATCATGCTCGTTGTTAGTATATTTGATGAGTGTTATTAGCCTGTATTATACAGTATTATAACAGTATAACCTAAATGACATGTATATACATAATAATTTAGATTTTAAAACAATTGTAACATGCAAATTGGTGATTTTTGACTTAACTGAAGCATTTCTAAACATAATTTATTGCTCATTAATTAGAATGTTTAACCTTGTCCTTATTCGAAATCGATGGTAAGCAACCAAAAGATCACTCTGATGGATCGGTGAGCATGACAAAGCTCTTTCTTGGCCCGTTTGTGGCGCAGCAGGACGGAGGAGAGGCGAAAGAAGCATCCCGCTGACAGACTTGAAGCATGATTGTAATGGTGCAAACGTTTGCAAGCGCCCATTCTTGAGCTTTTCCTCCGTCTTATTCCCACAGTGTCCTCACAGCGACGGCGTTTGGGTTCTTTGGGGCGACGGGTCCGTTTCAGGAAGGTGGAGGTGTTCCTGAATGTAACACTGTAACAGCGGAACAGGTGTTAATGGAGCCATGAGCCATTTGCTCATCATCATTGGTTCACTATTCTGTGGTCGGATTGATAAATGTTTAATGATGTATCGTGGTGCTCCACAATTTTATTACACCAATTAAAATTCAGAGCCTGTAGTTTAATTAGAGCTGAAAAGAGCCATAAAGCTTAATAAAAGAATACGGCTGCAGGATCAAGGAGCGAATCCCTGCAGGAAACTACACTACAGGACAAAATACGAGTAAAACCACACACAAGAACGTATACACGAGGGCAACCAGAGCACCAGCACTGACATCACACAGCCACACAGTGACCAGAACGCTTAAGGGAGGAGGGGTGACGAGGCCCCGGGGAGGAAAAACAGGCCACCGCAATCAGAAGAGTCAGAGGAGGGATGGAGGGAACACCACAGCACGCCAGAGAGGGACGGAAACGTGGAGAACCACAGCTAAATTAGCAAAAACACACAAAATCTATCAGCTGGTGGGCTGATGCCCCCTGGTGTCATTGTGTTTCCACATGAATAAATCTAGATTGGTGACTCCCAGCTCTAAGTATAAAAATTAAAACAATATCTACAGGGAAAATGTGCAAAATAAAAATGATATAAAATAAAGGACCCAAATGTACAAAGAAATATAAAGAATGAGATCCTGCCAGCAAGTACGATAAGGACCCCTGAAAATGGGCGATAAAAAGCAGTCCAGCGCACGGCTCAGACTTTTATTGCACATTATGTAACTGGGTGTGCATGGGGGAGATGGATGGAACAGCTCTGGGGAAGGAGCTGTTTCTCAGTCTGGTGCTCCTGGTTTTTAATGTTTCCAGAGGGGAAAACGGGCCTTCTTCTTGAGCTCGTTGAGGTTCATCAGGAGCACAGGGGAGAGTCCTCCTGGACCTCCTGCAGACCCTCTTGGTCTCGCTGGCGTCCAGAACATGATTGTGAAGTGTTGGATTTGCTCTCTGTGTCTCATCATTGTCCAGCATGAGACCCACTACGGTGGTGTCTTCTGAAAACATTCGTCATCAAAGTGTGGTAAAGTGTGTAGGTGTGTTGGAGATCGAGACATGTGGTGAAATTCTGGGTTTCCAAGCAACTGCACATGCAAAAAGCCCAAAAAATCAAGTCAAACCACGTGAACGTGCGCAGCCGACAGAGGCATCAATATCAAAGCCTTGTGGCACGCTGGTCTTGTAGCCGTGTGTCCAACACCGACACGTGTCGCCCAGTTCAGCTGGCATTTCTCTGGCATCATCTTCTCAGGTGTTCTGCTTCCACCCCCAAAATAAACCCATCTGGCTCCGTGTGGGGCATGGACCCAGCGTCCTGTCCAACGGAAGAAATGGAAATCCATACTGAGCACTCCTCTCTGAGCGCGCCTACACACACACACAAAGAGAGAGAGAGAGAGAGAGAGAGAGAGAGAGAGAGAGAGAGAGAGAGAGAGAGAGAGAGAGAGAGAGAGAGAGAGAGAGAGAGAGATAGCTGATGACTGCGATAATCCAGCCAACAAAAGTCATGGAACCAGAAAATTGGATTAGCCTTTCAATATTTATGCATTCACTGCTGAATATTATATATTTAATGATTCATCCAGTGATTATAGTGGGCCCTGGTGTGGCCTGGTACTCAAGAGAACCTTCAATCACAGCATCCTCCAGCTCCCTTCCCCTCTGCTCTGGAGAACTTTATGGGATGGGATACTCGCTGGACCTAAATCGGGAATCTTTTCATTTGTCGTTTGTAGGTTTGAGACCAGATTTGAGGTCTTTTCTCATAACAAGGACTAGTTGCAGTCGTTAATGAGGCACTATTTCCATCAAGATCAATTCTAAACTGAAAATGAAGACAGAGGATGACGTTAAAACGCGCCGTGTTGGATGTTGGACTTGTTTGGTGACACAGTTTAGACGATATGAGGGTTGAGCGTTCGCCTCGGTGAGATCTCGAGTGCATCTCCTGCTCATCTTCGCGTGTACGCTGAAGTCATCCGAGTCCTCTGGGGAACTGGGTTGGACGCTCATAACTGATTATCTGAGCTTTATCTGTCCACACAGAACACGGGCTCCTCATCTCGCGTCCATGCATACATGCACAGATGGATGCGTGCGTGTGCATGTGCGTGTGCGTGTGCGTGAGCGTGAGCGTGAGCGATCTCCTGATAACGTGACCACACTCTGGTCCAAACACTCTATTTCACTGCTTTCATCTCCAAGAAGGCGTCTCTTAGTTATAAATATCCTGTGATTGGTTTTGAAGTGGAACACAATGTGGAATAACTCCAGAATGACTGATTTGTTGTGGATTTCTTTTTCCTTTTCCAGTCATAAAATATTTTTAATTCAATCAGCCACATGTCTGCAGTCAGAGCTGCCACACGTCAGGGGGGGAAAAGCTCAAGTTTCAAAAAACACGAATTAAAGTGACACAACAACGAGGCATGTTTTGGGACATCATTTGGTTTAATTGGCTCCACACAGACACAACAGTTTTGGGCCTTTGCTTTCGCTGATATTTGAGATTTGCTTTCCTGATATTCCTGAAATGACGCTTCAAATGAAACAAGGTACAATCACATTCAGTGCAACAAGATCTTTTTTTTTTTCTTCACAAAAGTTTTTCTCTTTTTTTTGGGGGGGGGCTTCCTGACTGCAAGCAAGAACACAGAACAACCAGCCAGCTTTGTTTTTACATCAATGCAATAAATTATTCATATTTATACTGACTCTGAAAATTATTGGGACTTATGTTGTGAGATATACAGTAAATAGCACTATTCTGACTAGATTCACGCACATAAAATTAATCTAAAACCACTTCAAGGAATGAAAATCAAAGAAAAATGGACATATTCTCCACAAATCGACCAAGAGAGGTCATTTTGCTTGGAAGTGAGTCATGTATAAAATTTGTATCTGCATAAAATATAAATCCAACAATTAAATTAGGCCTTGATAAATCCACGGGCAGTGAAAATATATACACACATTCCTCAGCGCATAAGTAGAAGTGGATGTTTTCTCACCCATATTCCTTTGTTGTTCTTATACACTCGGTGGGAAATATCTGATTAAATAAGGCAAAGCTTGAACACAATCTAGGACAGGATCGTCCGATTACAGCCAAAACTGGAGTTTCAGCCTTTGAAATCAAAAGAATTTACAGATTATGATCTGCTTTAAGATGAAAACATCTGTCTTCTGCTTTGCTGCCACAAAAGCCGTGGGATGAGAGTGTGTTGTCCCCCGCTGGATCGCTCGGATGTGCCTTTTCTCCTGCCTCCATGGCAAGAGTCCACATACATCTTATTTAACCAATTACACGCAAAGTGAGAGGGTCTGAGAATGAGATGTTTTCAAGAGCGCACAGCAGCGCTGCAGGCACGGCACGAGGATGACTCACAGCAGCACAGACACGTACGCACAATGGCAGCAGCAGCACGGATAGGAGGACTTCACACACGCACGCGCCTGCGCGCACACACACTCTCCTGATGATAGCATCAGAAAGTGTAAAATCATTCGCAGCTAGTTAAAACTGCACTTCCTGCAACATTATGAGGTGGTGACCATCTGGATCAACGTGTGTGTGTGTTCTCATTTCCCCCTCGGAGACTGTGGTGTTGGCTGGTGGTGCTCCTCAGACGTTGGTCTCCTCTCCTTCCAAAGGCAGCTCCTTCCCCTCCAGGCGTGCGTCCTCTGTGGTGGTGCTGACACGACCGGCAGTGCCCGTCTGCACCAGGAAGGAGAAGCGCAGGCTGCCTCTGGCCGGCCGGCCCTTCTGACTCCCGTTTCTGTAGGACACCACCAGCCTGCGGTTCTCCTCCGGGGCAATGGAACACAAGGGTTCTCTGTTGGCTCTGCCCAAGCGGGGTGAGTCCCCGCTGGGGTCGCTGGCATTGTTTTCATGGAGGAGCAGGTTGCCCGTGGCAATGCTGCCACTCTTGAGGTGCGGAGTTTGGCTGTAGGTGTGGCGGTACTCTTCGTCGATGTCTTTGCCCAGCTTCCACCTCTTCCACTTTTTCAGCATCTCCGACTGCACCTGCGGAATCACAGACGGCAGACGATGAAGGTTCGGGCTCTGGATTGTTGACGACGACGACTTGCGATGGAAACGCCGGTGACGAGGAGCATCGAATTCATCTCGTCTTTAAAGGCAGAGGAAGGAACACCTGAGACTCATCAGTCCTACCTCTTTATTGACAAAACAGTACAGGATGGCAACCAGCAGACCCTGCGACACAAGACAAACTATGAACAGCACAGTCGTGTCACACACTCTCTACATCCATTACAGCCAGGAACAGGAGGATGACACCCCCCCAATTCTAAGATTAGACTTAAACCCTTGTATGTGTCTGTTCCTCTCCTCCTCCTGCCCTTCGCTCCTGCCCTACCTGTGATTAAATAAGTGGACAGGTTCACTTGAAAACATTTGCTACATCTGTCCGATGTACTTAAAAACAGGGACAGAGTTTTGAAACCACCAGAATGGGGAGAGGAACGGCCTCCAGATAATGTCACGCTGACTTTACAGCAGTAAATCACAAAAGGTCCCTCCTGACCCTTAACTATATATCTGATGCAGACCAAACTCTTAGATAATGAGTAATTAATGAGTGCGCTTGTTCTTCTGAGCTACAGGTATTGTGTGTGTGTGTGTGTGTGGGGGGGGGGGGGGGGGGGGGTGAACTATGTGCTGCTTTTAACATTGTTTTGATGTAAATTACTTGAAGTGATATATAATCTGGTGCTCTGACCTGGAAAGAGCTGAACAGCAGGTCGTAGAAGAGGCGAATGAGTCGCAGCAACGATCCTTTTTGGACCGACTCGTCGATGACGAAGGTGAAGAGGATGGCGTGAATCCCGAGCAGAGGGATGAGGGTCAGGGTGGATTTCGCTAATCTGGACCAAAGGGTGGGTGCACGGATTTAAAGGAAGCGTCATAAAAATGAGATTAGAACCAAAGGAGGAAGCTTTAGTTAATTTCCAATTACAAAGTGTTGCTGTGCGATGATAAACAGGAAGTAGAATATGTGATTGTAGAATTATGGTGACTTCTAAGGTATTTAATCTGCTTCTACAATCCAGATGTATAATTTTTAATCCACTAAAATACAGAACAAATGATCTTTGCTCACAGTGTAAAGAAGCAAAATCAGTTTAACAACAAGAAAACAATAAGATTTCTCTCTGACCTGAACTTGTAGTCAGTGTATCTCATCTGATGAGCTCTGAGCTTAGACATGAGGATTTTAATGATTCGGATGAATATGAAGAAGTTGATCTGAGAAAAGACAACAACATCATTCAATGCAGTTTTGTCTATGTGATTTATATATATATATATATATATAACAGTATTCCAGTAATCAATGTATTTTATCAGGTTGCGTATTTATTTATTTATATATTTTATTTTATATATTTATACTGTGTATCTGAAATCAGAGTTTTTGAAACATTTCAACCTCATTTCTCCACCTACAGGACTTCAGGGGAGGTAAGTCCATCCAAACGAGCACACGAAGCCCACATCTGAGCCCGAAGGACACCAGCTAAGCTACTAGCGTGTTAGCATGCTCCACCTCCGTGCTCTGCTCATCACACGGAGGTCGATCCATTCCTTTGATATGTTGCTGACTGAAGAGCGAGATTTGTTCCACCCCCAGCTCACATACAGCGTGTATAGATATATTAAAGCCTTTGTTCTTTTGAAGTCATACACATATTTTTTCAAGATCAATTATTGTGCATTCCACACACACACACACACACACACAAAATCTTACCAGATAAGCAAAGAGAATAGGAGAACGGATGATCCACCAGAATCCCATGTTAATATTTCTTTCCCAGCACCTACACACAAATTATGCCTTAGCAAATGTATGTAAATGTATTTAAATGTATGTAATATGTGCTCACAAAATGAAAACCACATATAATTCATATAGCTCCGATTCAGTTTGAGTCTAACAAACCATCATTTATCCTTTTAATCTCCAGCATCTCTGTATATATTCATTTTGATTAAAATTAGAAACAAAATCTAAAGAAAAACTAAATTTGCCAGTTGATGGATTCCGACTATGCTTCACTTTATTCTTTATGCAGAAACCTCTGGGGACAACTTTAACTTCTGGTCTTTCCAGGAACTTACTCTTCGTTCTCATACAGATATTTGACGGTGATCCACGGCACCACAAACATGAGCGGCGCTCCTGAGGAGAAAGAAGAACATTTAATGTGGAAAAAAAAGTCAAACAAAAAAATCACTTGAGTATAAAATGGTGCCGCTGTGCGCCTGGATTAATATAACTGACAGATGAGAGAACATTGCCTCCACCTGTTGGCGACACAATTCCCTTTGTTAATGACTGGGTTGGTGTCAGGTAACCATAGAATTATGCTGCCTCCTCCTCTCTTTAGCCTGTATCAGAAAGCGCATCGAGGCTGTGGGTAAACATAAAATCAATCATCATCAATGCACCGCAGAGGAGCGCATCCCCAGCCTGTAAGCTCGGTTTCACCACGTCTCAACCAGACTTCACGTCTTAAATCACCTTCAGCCAGCTGAGTGGACTCCAGTTGAGGCGTAGAAACATCTCAAAGATGATTTGGGGAAACAGAAGGCCCCCATAGCTAAAGCTAGATTCTGTGTGCAGCCCTGCAACCTCTCTAATATAGATTTAGAAGTTGGAGGTTGAGTTGCACACCACTAGAATCCCCGACAAGGACACAGGAGACATAATTCTGCCACACTGATGCCCACATTCACCATTGTGATCTCAGTGTTCTCTGCACCATAGGCCCCCAGTGTCTGTGGATGGCAGCTCAGCGCACTTATTTATGGATATTAACACTATAACCGACTGGGACTTTGTGAGAGAACGCCTGGACGCTCTCCAAGAACATTAGATCATTCTAGCCTGGTGTTTAACAGCTGTAATTCTTACCCCAACCGATTGCCATGTAAATGTAAAAGTACTTCTTCTCGCTGAACACGGTGATGACTAAGAGGCTGTGCAGGTAGATGCCTTCCACCAGGAGCCAATAGTTGTTAGCCATCACGCTGTACTGCATCATCACCATGGCGCCGCGGCACCACGTGATCCCCTGATTGCCAACAGAAACACACATTGAGTCAGGGTCATAGCTTCTTTCACGGTACAAACGCACCACTGCCATTCAAACGTTGTCACAGTCACAGCTTACACTTGTGGTGCTAAATCTAACCGTTCAATCTCGGGGCTACATCTTTGCTCTCTCTTCTGCTCATGAATAACAAGAAAAATTCAAATAAATTGCAAAATGAATGCTAGCGGCGTATACTTTAGCAAGGAGGATTTTGCAAACATCCTATTCATGCTAAGAGACTACTGCTAACAGAGTGGATGCAGTGTGTTTGTGCTGACTGTCGTGTTGACAGGAGCTTGGGCTTGTGTGTTATTGTTGCTCCTGGAGTCCAGAGTGAGTGTTAAGAAAGCGTCTTTCACCAGGATGGACACAGCCCTCAGGATGAAGGAGGCAAAGAGGTTCATGTGGATGTTGTTCCTCATACAGTGAAGCTTCCTGGTGCACAGACGACAGCACAACGATGTATTATGGCAGCAATGTTCATGCAGATCTTTCCGCTTCTTACCGGAAGGCAATGAGGATTCCCAGGGCCAGTAGCAGAGCTCCCAGGGACAGGGAGTATCCCACTGTGTACATGATCCGTAACTGGCCGAGAATGAGACCATAGTGTTGCTACAGAGGAAAGCAAGGCTGGAGTCACCGTTATGCCTCTGAAATTACTTTAACTTCTGCTGCGTATTGACACAGCTCACAGTGATCCACCCCCCCCCTCCTCCTCCTCCCCACCCCCCAGCCAGGAAGCAACTCTGCCTGCACGCACCTCTGCAGGGTCGTCCTCACACTCGCTGGTATTCTTCGGTGCCCATTCACCATCTGCGCTGCAGAATCTGTAAACCAGACTGTGTCGAACTGTTTGCACAAACACACACATTAGAAGGCCGTTGACGAGCACGTCAGGAGGCGTGGCCAGTGTCAGCGATGGCCGCTGCACGTGCGTGGACGCGTCAGCACGAGAGAAATCATTCAGATCAAACATCTTTCAAATCTGGATCCCCAAAACAACAGTCTTGTAAATCATTCTGTCATTCATGCTGTGCGTCATCCTCGTTAAGGGCGATGAAGTCGTTATAACTACATTCATTTTATTCATAATGATTGGTTAGTGTTGACTGGTTGGAAATATGTCAGGAAAAAAAAGACACAATTTGAGACTCGGTCGAAGGTTCTGAAATATAGCTTCAGAAAATGAATCGGCTAAAACTTGCAAATGTAGGCGGAGCCTACACACAATGGTTACGCCACAATGAATTCATGCCCGATGAATTCGTGCACGTACAAAAGCACTACAACAACCAGTTGAGCGGGTTTGATCATTACATTCGAAGAGATTAGCACAGCTGGAGGAAGAGACAGAGGTTTTATATATTCAGCCAACGCCATGCAGACACATATACTATATATATCTGTGTGTGTGTGTGTGTGTGTGTGCGTGTGTGTGTGTGAGTGAGTGTAAGAGGTAAATGCAAACCCCATTTGCCACCAAAGTTTCCAAAGTGCACATTAAAAAGTGGCAGGAAGACACTCAGATTAAGAGTGTTTGGAATGTTTGGCCTTCAAGCTGAGAACTCCAACTACACACAAGAGGTTCTTTCATCGGTTCAGTTGTGAAGCCGTAGTGAAACAGGGCTAATTACCCTGCTGGATGATGTGTTTACACATTAATACGCCGATCAGACGTCCCACTTTGTGCTGGACACTCCTGCGTTTCTGTCGCTTTTAACAATCCCACAAAGGGAGCCGCTGTCCCGCATTGACAGGCCACCATTTCTTTTTTTAAATCTGGCGTTTATAAAACAAATGTCTGTCCTCAGGAGCTGGACGGGACCGAAAATGTCAATGTCAATCAAACTAGGAGGCGGAACTGCAGCTTAAGGGTGCGCCCACCAACATAAACACAATACGAGCGTGGAAGAGGCAGAGGAAAGGATCCCAGAGTGGGAATCCATCGACCGGGTAAAACCAGCCACTCATTTGATGTCTGCTTGAGTTGTGAATACTTGTGAAAGGACAGATGTTCACAGCATGTCAATTGGTTCACGCTTAACAAGATTCTTCTCCAGAAGAGGCAGCGTGGCTGCGTGTGGAAGTGTACAGTTTGGGTGCAGGAACTGGGAAACAGCATGAGAGCTTCGTGCTAACTGTTCCTTAATACGTGAGAGAACAAGAGAAAGAAGAAGAATTTAAATAAAATGCATATGGAGCCCTGTTACGTGACTTCCCACAGTGGTTTTTGTTACTTTCAGACAGTTTTTAATCACACTAGAACGTGCTGGAATCCAAAATGGGTCATATTTTACTGAGATGTCTTTGCATAAAGATCATTGTCCATGTGTAAACTCACACAGACCTTTGCGGTACCAGGGCAGGAACCATGGGCAGGACACATTGACGGTTGTTCCTGGAAGTCCATCTGGCCAGCAGGCATACAGGTCAAAGGTCCTGTTACAAACCAGCCCTGCAGGGGAGAACGATTGGGTGAACCCGTGCAGAACCGCTCCGTCGTCTTGGATACCACTCCCACTTAGACCAAAGAGAGTCACCTGTGGAGGGTTCTGCAGAACTGAGGTAGTCCAGGCATTGGTTTTTGTAGCTGCTCCACTGCTCTTTCACAAGCTCCAGTGAGTTAGCAGAGGAGAACTGCAATGGAACAGTCACAGTTTTCAGAACGTACAGCCCATAATGCATTTGCCTGCTGCAGACTCTCCAGTAGCATGGAAACATGGGCGAGAAGCAAAGAGGGCCGTACCTTGGTGTAGCTGCAGAGAATTAGCAAAACCAAGAGAAGACAGACCTGGGACATCCCACTAGTACTGGGAGGATGGGGATTGGTGGGGACCAGAACACCAAGGACGCCTGACACATGAGGCGGGTTTGACCTGATCTCACTGTGTGGCCTAAAGACACCAAATAGAGAGTCCAGTCAGTGTGTGTGTGTGTGTGTGTGCGTGCTCACAGGCATGCGTTGGAGGGTCGGCTGAATGAGATCTGACAGGCAATAATGAAAAGGTCAGGCTTTCTCTTACACACCTGAGGGAAAGTGAATACACCGCAGGTGTGCGACAGCTTGATGCTTTTTTAAATGTAGCTTTCATGCTAAATGTAGCTCCCAGCTACATGACCCATAAACTGTTCCTGCATTTGATCCCAGCTTCACCTCCTGCCCCCCCCGCGGTGTGATTCTCTGCCCAGGAGGTGGGGGAACACAATGAAATCTGAAACGTTTCTGCAAAAAACACCTCGACCGTGGACACATTTTTGGCTAAAACGTTTCAAGCTGCATTGTGCTCAGGTCTGTGTCCCGCTCCTGCCGAGGCCGCGTGTTTGATCAAACATTCGCTCGTCCGTGCAGGTCCTGAGGAGCTGTAGACGTCTTCCGGTTTCTGTGAGTACCGACGAACATGCCCCCTGTTACGAGTCCAGCCGTTTGAGGAAATGCGGCGCCTGAAAATGCCCTTTTAAAAAGCGGTTTTCTATTATTTTCTAACGAGGTTCAATTCACTTTGGTGTCACGTGGACTTCACGCAGCCTGTTTTCACGTGCATTTTATTTTTATTACCTCCTAAAAAATAAAGCAAATAGAAAAAGTAAACCGTCTTTTCACTGTTATTTTGCTACGATGACCGCGGCGAGCGCAGGGCCTCCTAACAAGATTGTAGGTTGGACTCCAGCTCCGGTCTGTGTCCTCGCCTATTGTCTGTGTGGGTTATTTTCTCCAGGTACACTCCAATACCTGAACATTAGGTTGATTAGAGACTCCGAACTTCCCCATTGTGTCAGTGTGTTGGTGCGTGGTGTGTGTGTGTGTGTGTCCTGTGATGGACTGGTGACCTTTCTGGGGTGTATTCCTGACTCTCACCCGGGGACGATGCACGTTTTTAATCTGGAGGTGGACTCATCTCATCTCTGATGTGTTTTGCTCTCATGAATTTTGATTCCTGGAACCCGCCGGCTGTCAGCCGCTGCTGAATCGTACGGTGGTTGTACTCGGTACTTTTCTACTTTTAATTGTTCACTAACAAGAGTGTATTTAAAACGACTGTATTGTGTTTATTTGCGTGATATTTTAAATGGGCTGGTTTATTTCATGAGATAATTATGCAAAAATGACTTGAGGAATGCTCCCCTGAGGATCCTTTAATGAGAACTGTGCATGTGTAAGACAATACGATCACAAGCATAGTGAGCACAATCAGCCTGTGTGACTCCATTTTCCCTTCCCAGTGTTTGTGAATAATGTCCACATCTGCGAGTGTGTGTGTGTGTGTGTGTGTGTGTCCTGGGGCATACTTTCTAAAACGAACTGACTCGCATTACTGCTCATTTGCTTCTCTCTGTCTTGCACTCGTTCACACATTTGCTTCCTGCTCCGGGCGAGGAAAGAGGTGGAAGGATGTGTGGGAAGCTGCCCCACATCTGGGACATTCTCCCAAAAACATTTGACCCAAAATGACAGAAAAACAGATTATCATTGGTGACCTTATCATCAGCACCTCCCAATTATGTTGTTTAAATCAATAACCCGTCAGTCATGTGGTGCATGTAGGTGGTTGCAGAGACAGTGGTACAGTGTCATTAATGGAGCTAAACAGAGATGTAATTACGTTATTTATGCCCCCATGAGCCGTCCTGCCCCCCGTGGAGAATGAAAGGTGGAGACATACGCTCCAACGTAATTGCTCAGGCTACATTTATCTCCTCTTCTTCGCTTTGTGCCTTTATTTCTTTGTGTGTATCTCATTCTTTGCATTATTGCTTGAATTAAAGTTGTCATTTAAATTAGGGGCTGACGAGCATTATGATTCATCTCAGGTTTTAATTTCTTTGCTCACAATGACTAATGTTTAATTACATTTAAAGTGCAACAACAATTAAAAGAGAAAAATAGAATACATGCAAATGACATGAATATAAAACAAATGAGAGGAGGCAGGAGACGAGGTAGCTAACTTTTCATGGCTTTTTCTGATCTGTTATGATGTTTAGAGAAATGAGTTAACGTTTGTTCCACATCTGATTGCTAAAGCCAAAGTGGTTCCAAATAACGAAAGCGTTCTTCCCTTTCTGTTCTCCTGCCATCCTTCCCAGCTAGCTAAATTAGCCCCCCCAAAATGTGCTGAAAGTGAAACTACAGTTTGTGTTCAGGGGCGCGGCGCAGCACACCGCTGTGAACCCTAATGTGCGCTGCTACGTGCACATCACAGGCGAGCAAGGCGTATGGCACAATAATTGTTTTATGCCGATTATCTTGCTTTCATAATAGCGGGAATCCAAAATCAAAATTCAATTACTCGCTCAGCCCTAATTTAAACGACAGCAGATGTTTTGCCATGTTTCACCCAAAATGATGAGATTGGTCTGTAGTTTAGACTGTGATCACAGTCTTGAGACTCCCCTGCGTAACTCTTCATTAGTAATGACAGCATTTTAGCTTCACGCCACATTATTCCTCATGTTTATTGGTTTGTCCCGGTCCCATTGGTGGCGTCGCCTGAATTTTCACTCAAAAATAGGGAAAATAACCTTGCTACATCTTACTTTTAGGTTGAAAACTTCGATACTGGTTCCGGATCTGATAAATAAGTCTTAAAGTGGCGAGGTCAGTGCGTGTTGTGGAGCTGCTGCTGTGCTCATCTTTACATGTCCAGCCCCCCTGATGACACCCAGGAAGAGTATCTGAAGCTTAGAGGTGGGAAACATCAAGATACCATCCAAGTACACAAACACACTCGTGTTTTCTCTCTGGACTGGTAAACATTTCTGGGTTCAACTCCTAGATCCTTTAAACCCACTCCACTCCACTGCTCTTCCACGACTGACTTACTTTATCCGCTGACTCCTACGGAGCATATCCCCTTTGGGCGAGAGGTGGGTTCCACCCTGGACAGTAGGCCAGCTCATTACAGGCGGAACATACAAGATCAAGGAAGCATCCACCCTCACATGCACACCGCCTGCTGATTTGACTGCCTACTCTTAGGAATCGTGCTAAGACAGGGGGACAATCAAGCGTTGCTGCACACATGCACTAGGAGCTGTTCTGTAATGCCCCCTGCGACCCCATGGATGACCCCAGCGTGTGTCATATCTAAACTGTCCATTGATCCCACTTTTGACCTCCCGATGCAGCCGATCACACCTGTGACAGCTGTAAACATGAGGGTCAGTTACCAGGTCGGTTTAATGGCAAAACAAGCAGCTCCAGCACCAAAACACACCACTTCGCATCTGCTGTGTACATTATTCTGTCTTTACACCACACATTTGTTCACACTTGTGTTTGTATTCTGTACATGTTGTATAAAGGAATGGATATCAATCATGGCACCCGCATGGAAGACTTGAAGAGGTAAAGGCACACACACACACACACACGCACACACACACACACACACACACACACACACACACACACACACACACACACACACACACACTAGGGACAACCGTAAAAAGGAAATATCTGGGTTGTTGCCATGACTACATTCATATAGAGATAAGAGTGAGGCTATAACATCCACAAACCTACCTGGCTATAATCTCTCATGGACTTTTCAAGTATACAAACAGATATTTAACCACATTTCAAAAAATTTACTGAAAAATGTTAGTGCAAATAGATTTACATGGTATTTTAAAACGTATTCTTAAGTAAAATTATACACTCTGGAGGGCCTGATCTACTGAGAAGTCCAATAAGGAGCGGTGAACTGCGTGCTTGTGGAGACATTTTGCACGCTTGGCTCAGGTGATCTTCTCAGGAAAATTGCTAAGGAAAAGTGCAAACAGTATCGAAATGGGGAGTGAATTGCTCCCTTTCCCACGACGGCGAGTATATACACGAAAAGCCAAATTTAAAATTCTATTCAATTCCACTTCCACCACTTTCAAACTGCGTCATCCCAGGTCGACGCAGCTCCTTTCAGCAATGTGAAAGGGTTGTTGCGTCATTTCCAAATAGCCATCCCACGTCGTCCTGCTAAAATACCCGATGACACCGATTTACCTGCCCAAATGCCGAGCCGAGGCCGTTTTAGAAAACCTGCGAATAAAGAAGCGGCCCAAATTGGAAGTGATTTCAATAGTAAACACCGACAACCGAGAAATCTAAATACGACAACACTAAATCTGATGTGGAGCGGCATCAGTGCCAAATTAGAAAGGAAAACAATGAGAACAATAGAGGAAATGAAAAACAAGGTGTGAAAATCCAAGACGCTGAACAAAAGAAAAACTCTTTGATAATAAAAGAAAGGCCAGTGGGAGAAATTGCTGTGTTTACATGCGTAGCAACACTATGCAACAGTTCCCGCGTGATTGGTGTGAATAGCAACAGGATTTTGGGACTGCAAAGCAGTTTGCAGTAGTCGGATTATGCGCGGAGTCAAGCCACCTCCCCCCAATAGGTCGCCATTTGCATCTTACTGTGACCTTGTACACCCCACCACAACAATCCGTTCAGGAGTTTGGCAGCGAGGTTGCAGCCTCCGTTTAATCAGAAGCAGTGATGGGCTCGTTTACGCGTCAGTCAGTGCTGCAGGCGCACAGCAAAACAAATGTATGTGTGAAATCTCGATTCAGCAGATCAAGAGTTAATGTGCAGCTTGTAACGGTGTTTAACAGAAATGTTTGTGTCTTATGTTAAGACTTCTCCCCAATTCCACCATCTCCACCCTCCACTTCTCCTCCTGGGTCCCAGGGTACCACCAAAACTATTTGCTCTACCCTGAGAGCATCCCTGGCTGGTCTGTGTCCCCCATCCACCAGGGATGCTCAGAGAGGTCTGAGAAGCCCATGAGCCTGACATGGAGCCATCCTAATGCACGCTCAGCCTCCCTCCCCTCCGTCACTCTGGCAATCACGCATGATCACCTCTTTCCTCTCCACCGGCACCTTTTCAACCACATTCAAGGCTCAGATGGGGCGGGTTTGAGTGCATCATTAATGTGTCGGATCAGCGGCCATATATCGAGATGTGTATCGAACTGGCCTCAGTGGTGGAGACATCCATCCCTAGTAAACATAAACTAAAAAAATCAATATAGAGCGAGAAGCCAAAAAAAGGTAAGTGGGTTTTAAGAAGCGTTTTAAAATTATGGAGGTCCGTCTAGTGTGCAGAGCGGCTGTTCAGGCCACAGTTTTGGACGTGCAACAGGAACCAATCGGCCTCCGTTGTGCTTCAGCCCTCAGATGCCTACATCTGCTCAGCCTTTCTTGTACCAGTTAAAAGACGTGCGGCTGCATCCTTCACCAGAGATGTGTGATGGAGGACCCGCTAACCTCATAAAAAGTGCATTACACTAAATCAGCCGGGTGGTCACAAAGGTGGAGGTTTACTGTTTCAAAGTGGGGTCTTTGGAGAAGTGCTTTTCTTATTGCCAGCTGCCTTATGTGGAGGAAACCACATGATACTCACGGTTGTCCTCAGCCTCAACTTCAGCCTCATCCTGCTCTAAACCCGTGGTGTAATGCAACAGAGGGCTGAGTCACTTTCCTGGGGCTGTGTAGTAATGCTCCCCCTCCGTAAACCGGAGCCGGCTTTTTTATGTATGAACCAAATTATGTAGATTCTCTCCCAGAGAGGTCGGTTGAGAATCGGAGTCAGGAGGAAGGGATGCAGGGGATATGCACTCCCACCTCTGGAAAATATGCATGTTTTGATTTGAATCAATCAGAGAATTGAATTTTAGAGCGTAAAGAATAAAGAAAGTACTCAGCCAGCCGCCAGCCATCACCACACTCACCTTTTCCCAACACTGAAAATCTACTGTTCGTTATGAGTCTTGCAGGTTTAATGAGCGTATACATATCCATGCTCGGTGTTTGAGGGGGAAACATTTTGAACACGAGAACAGTCAACTGCTCCGATTACTCTCGGGGAGCCGACAACAGCATAAAACCCGTGTCTGGTATCAGTCAGCGCTTCCTGTGTGGATGGAAATTTGATGTACCGGCCCATTCTGCATGTCAGAGCATTTAATGCACGTGAGAGCAGACTGGCCGAGGTTTGGTCCCGGCAGGGTGTCGCGTGACGTCTGACTGGCGACTCAACAGAGGAGAGAAGAGCGTCAGAGAGGAGTGTGATAAGCAGGCAGGGTGAGCACGGCACAATGACACCAAATGAAACAGATTGAGATAAAAATCCATCCAAGAATTAAATCGGATAGTTTGGAATGGTTCTAGCCGTTAGGTAGAACAAACCCTCACTGATTGTAATTGCTTGGACTCGTCTGTCACATTTAAAAGGCTGCCGAGAAAACAATGAAACCAGCGATGATCTGCTCTTCTTTCTTCCATTCAGTTAAAACTCATGCAACTCCCCCCACGCCAGGCAGACGCCTACACCTTTCCTTCACGTCGCCGTCCAACGTTGCGTTCAAAACAGCGATGCAGGATGTCTCTGTACAGAACTGTGGCCTTTGTTTTGGTGGGGAAAGGCTGCAGCGGCGGCTCTTCCCTCAGGATGACGTCATATCGTTTACGTCTCCTGTCAATGATGGAAATACGATATCCAGCAGCTCCAGGAGCTCATAGGTGCCTTTAGGTCAAGTCAACTCTGTTGACTCACCAAGTGCAGCTTGTGCCAGAGGGCTTACAGGTCCTCTGTTGACCCAGTTCCTCTTCCTCATCGCAACCGGTGAATAAAATACTTTGATCAAATCTGCATCATTGTAATGCAGCAGATTGGAAGCACATGTTTGCGCACACACTGGCGGCATCAGTCAGTGTGCAGACTAGAGGATTTGAGAGCTGCTAGCGCGAGGTCACGGATGGCGGCTCATCCGTAGTAGCCAGCAGTTCACATTCGTTTGTGAGGCGCCTGTGCGACAGCCAAATTCACATTAGTAATGCAAACACCCACAGCCTGGGACACACAACACATCATTCCCCTCAACACCCCCCCCGGACATCTTCTGGACCGAAGGAAGGCATTCAACCAAGCGTGCAATTAAATACATTTATTTTACCGCACACACGTGCTCACACACATGGCGATACACACAGATACATACACATTTGTCAAGCATTAGATATGATTTATGAAGGATTTTAATACACTATGTGACAGCACAGATGGTCTGTAGTCTGGGATGGGGTTGAGTATGTGAAGCGGAGGGACAGGAAGTTCTGAATATACTACTGTGTGAAGAAAAAGTCCCAGAGGAAACAAATCAAGATGACAGGGCTGTAAGTTGACTGTCACTTAGAACACACATTAGTTGACTGGCTAAATCCCCAAGAGAACCAGGAAGGGTATATCGGTTGACACGTTCGTCTTTTTTTCCCCTCAATTTAATATCAGGATGATATTAAATAACGACAATCAGAATGATTTCTGCTCTGACTCCAGAAAAACTGAACACTTGCAATGTCTCTTCTCGCTATGGAAACCACCTATTTACCCATCAGCCCCCCCTGAAGAGGTCAAAGGGCAAATTTTTTAGCCAATCCGTGGAGCTGCAGCTTCAGGCATTACTCATAAAATGTGCAACATTGTAATATCAGTGACGCCTCTCTAATCTTTTTCATTTACCCAGAGGGACACAGCTGCAGAATTCAGAGCAGCATCACAGCTTGTAGTGAGACAGGACCTGTGATGGGATGACGGGGGATCTTCTCTTCTCACAGCAGCTCATTAGATGCCCTGACTCTTGGCGGCTCTTGTCCTTTATTTTCATTTTGATTAAGAGTTAAGTTATCCAACAGCCCATTTTCTAGCGCCACAACAGAAAACTGACCATGCAACTTTACCTGAAAGGGTGAGGTTTCCCTCCCTTGACGGTGAGTCGATAGAAAGGATCAATTGCGGGTGTGTTCGTAAAAATATTGAATCGTGGTTTACATGGAATTTCAACCACGTAGAGACCTGGAAGTCTGCAGCCGTGTAATAATGCCTTTCTTCCATCCAAGACTGATCCATTATTACAATCCATTATTGATGGAGTTGAGCCCGCGCCACACCTACTCTATGTGACAACCTTTCCTTCATATTGTTAGCAGCAGCATGTAGATGCTACCAGGACAACAAAAATGCTTCTTTTTCCTCTCTGGAGACCAAAATGTTCTTCGTGTCAGCTGCTGGAGGTTTGATGGTTGCAATTAAAACAGATGCTTGACTTTTAAACCCTCCGATCCAGAGTTGGGGCTCTAAAATGGCTCAAAGATAACCTGGAGAGAAATGGTGCAGTTGTTGTTTCAGAACATAACATCATTAGTTAAGGTGCAGTTTGTGCTCCTGGCTATAAAGAATGTCATTTTTCAAGGTTGTCTGTTTTTGACTGCCTGTCATAAAACCTTTTCAATGGAAACAAATGCCCATACATTATAGCACATTATAAATTTATGATGCTTTATATTTAATTTCTCATTTAATATCCTACTGGCCTTTCTTTTTTTGCTTACAAAAATGCCTTAATTATCATTATGTTAGAATTGAAGTTAATATGGTTAAATTCCATCTAAAAGGCTGATGGAGAAAACACAGGCACAGTGTTTAACACAGTTATGTCATTTCATCGTATCAAATCAAAATCGAGCTCTTGTGACGCCATCGATTTATCATTAAGTGACAGAGGAAATTACAGGGTGGTGTCAGATCGAATCCATCACGCTCAAGGTCCACTCTATTGATCTGAGTTAAACATCCAGAAGACTTTATATAAGCAGGCAGCCCACTGAAATTGGTGGGTATGGTTGATGTTAAACAACAATGACATCCCAGTACATATAAGAATACTGATAAGAGCCAGAAAGAAACATTCACAGGTTCTTCTAGTCACACATCAGACTCGTTAACAGGTGGCACTCAAAAGGAAATGATCAGGCTCATATCTTAATCCAGAGATCATGGTTGAGAGATCAAAGGAAGATCTATAGATCACACACATGCTTCATATGTGCTGCCCTGAAGAGCAGCACGAAGGTTACGACTGCGGTAATTCAACATTGCTTTATTTTTGTCTCGTTGCCTCTGAAAGGTTACGTGACAGCCGGCGTCTGGCTGTCTGTCTAGTAGCAAAGTGGCTCAAAAATTTACGACCAGATTTTAATTAAACTTTCAGAACAAGGTGATAATCAGCCAAGGAACAGATGAATAGATTTTGGTGGAGTTCCAGATTCTGGGAATTTGACCTTTGATCTTACAAATATCAAAGTCAGGGGACTTTAATCATAAAGCAAAGCAGAGAAAGAGATTTAAAACTTAGTTCTAGGGCAGCTTCAAAACCAAAAACAAGGGGAACATCTCCCTCTTTCTCCACTCCATCTACCCTTAAGATGCGTCTATACATTCATGTCACATATATGTGTTTGTCTTAGTCAGTCTCTTATTCTGAATACAGTCCACCAAGATTTGATGGTTCAGTGCCCCAGAGCTCCATATGAGGACCTCTGATGTTGCCCCTGGGCCTATAGACCACCAATAACTCCCTCTAAACAGACTTTACCTCATATCTCCAATTATAATTAATCGCCTCAACTTCCTTCAATAAATACAACATATTCAAATTTATCAAACCCAAAAATACTATCAAAATGTATTTCTTACTAGCCAGTCTCCCTCTAGTTTTCTCTCTACCATGAAGTAGACACAGACATAACTTTTTAATCATTAGCACAAATGTCTTGTGGACCCAAGTGTGCTTAAATACAGTTAAAATGACTAAAAATCCATATCTTCAACACATACAATACCAAATTCTCCAGAGAATATTCAACAAGAATATTCAAAATATTCAAAATATTCTCCTTCATACTGTGTGTTTGTACACATTAACATTTCTTTTACTTCTTACTCAAATTTCCTCTCTTCTACATCTCTGGAACTGGCAACCAAGGAAAAACCTGACCATGACCCAGGAGACCTTGGTGGTGGTCATTGGAAATTGTCTAGTCCTTAATTTGCTCTCATAAACTGGTGGGACAGGGACGATTCAGCCCTGTTGCTCTTGGTCCAGGCCGGGCTACTGGGTGGCACATTAGGGGGGCATGCACCCATGGCCTCTCATGGTGTGCCTGTGCCTCTGGTGAGTCTGGGCAGCCTGGTTCCACTTGACTGGGGGTAGCACCTCTCTGGGCTGGGGGGTGAGTGAGGGAGGGAGGGAGGGAGCGAGCGAGCGAGCGAGTCTCGGTGCGCATGTGTGGGCATGTGAAAGTTTGTGTGGGAGAACGTGTGTGGTCTGGGCCACAGCCAGATCCGTTCAGAAGTGTGGGATTCTGGGGCTGAAGATCAGTGATCAGCCTGTGCCTGGGGTGGTGAACCGAGCAGGACTGGCAGGCCGGTCTGAGGGGGCGGGGGGGTGGTGACAGTCAAGAAGCTGCTTCTCCCACCTTCCCCAGTCACTACACACTCTGGGTGCAGGTACGCTGTGGGTGGATTAGAGATTTCTCTATTAAAACTGTCACTGTTTCCCTCCCATCCAGACAGGAAGCAGCCAGCAGCGGCGACACCAGGAGAACCTGTCTGTCCTGCACTGATGACAGACTCCTGCACTGATGACAGACTCCTGCAGGGAGGGAAATGACATCTGGGATCATAACTCTGTGCTCAGAATTGCCAACACAAATTGGCCATTTAAAACCTGATTGCTGTCGCCCAGTGTGGCAATATTTTTCTTTCTCTTTGTTCTCTTTTTGCGTGTGTTTGTGTTACATCTGTGTGAGTGATTACGAGTGTGTATGCCTGGCTTCTCTAGTCCTACCACCCCTCCCTTTGTGCAGGTGGGGCGACCCATCTTGGGTATTTCTCTCAGGGTGGGTCCTCATCCTCTGCCTGGTGGTCTGTGGGTGTTTTTGGTTCCTCTGGTGGGTGGTGGGACCCGGACCATTCCTTGGTCCGGGTCCTGCAAGGATACGTCGGAGCCTGGGGTGCCCGGCTTCCAGCTGTCCCTGATCACCTGGTGTCAACATCTCTTGCCTGTCCTTTGCTATTTTGCCACGATATTTACTATAATCATGCTCAGATTTAATGGCTTTACAACAGAAAATGGAAAACAGTCGAATATTTCCAAGGTATGTTTGTGTTAACTGTGTTTACCAGCTCCCCCTCCTCGCTGTCAGCTCAGACTGATGACGCCATCGACAGGGCAGACACGCGCCTGATGGGTGCCCCAGGCGTTCAGAACCGGCAAAGTTCAGGCCAGAAATGTGGCAACGCAAACACGCTCAGATAAACATCCATTAAAAAAAGAGCGTTGCTTTGTTTTTGTTGTGTTTAGAGGTGAGAGGGCAGCAGCAGGACGTGACGATGCAGATATTTAACATTCTGATCAAGCTCAGAAGGGTCAGTCCTGAATGGTGGATCACAAACCACACTGTTGACGCGTGATGGGCGGGATTAGTCATCAGCTGGTCCACGCTCACGCCCGACTCCTGCGGCCTCAGATTGCTGCTGCAGCTTCCTGCCAAGATGCTGACTCAGGACCGGCAGCTCAACCGACTGTCTGACTCTCGCTGATGTCACATTTTCAAGGGCGGTCGGTCGGTCAGTGTCTGAGCAGGCCTACAGAAGTCCAACATCGGCCTGGACAGGAGTTTGGACAAGACTATAAAGGTGAGGAAACTGGCATCACGGTTGCCCTGACAATGAGAGATGCAGCAGGACTAAAGCAGCAGTTGGGCCTCAGAGATAAATGTTCACCTCCCAAATCATTGAAGTGATGTACAGTACAAAGACTGTGTGTGTGTGTGTGCATATGTGTGTGTGTGTGTGTGTGTGCTAGATTGAGTAAAGGGTAAAGTGAAGTGTAATTTCCCAAAGGGCATTTCAAGAAGAGCAGGAAAGCAGGAAACAGATTTGTATTGATGTTGTCAAAATGTCCCATTTGACGTGCGTCATGTCACTGTCCATCATCTCCGTCTTCCTCGCCAGCATCCTGGACACTACTGTCATGGATGCTGTGCCCTGAATGTCTTATTTGCACCTTCATTTTTCTTCATACTGTACATAATTTTTAATTTCTGTACATAATATAAGAGTCTTTTTATTTTAGTACTATTCTCGTACACCACGGGCTACCGCTGTAACGTGTAATTTCCCCGGTGTGGGATCAATAAAGTTTTTTATCCTATCCTTGCATTGTTCTTTTTTTTGTTCATTCCCCTCCATTCTTGTGTTTTTGGCCCCTGTCGGGGTCGCAGGGTGACAGAGGAGGTTCGCATCCTAATCAGAGGGCTTTAACTATGGTTGCTTCGCTGCTGCGGCGCCACGTTGCTTTAGCTTTCATTACTTTCCACACCGGGATCAATCCGCGTTTTTTTCCTTTCCTTTTCCCACCTTCATCGCATTTTACGGTGGAATGGTGGTTAGAAATCATTCCAAATTGTTGTTCATTAATTTAACTGGAGGCTCTTTGTGTTCAATTTTGCAGAGCTCTGTGCATTAATGAACCGCCACAATCCATTCGAATCAATATGCAAAATGCAAACAAGGGAATTAAATGAGTCCCGATGCTCTTTTCCACCTGCCTCACTCTGATTTGAAATACACAGCCAGTCCTTACACAGAAAAAAAAGTACAAAATCATGTCAGCTAACTTTAATGTATATATTGTTTACAATATATAACTGCTTCATCTGCAATTAAAGATAAGGTTCAGCTGATAAAACGATGTGTACCAGTACAGAGTGCTGAGGAACTTCCCAGCCCTGTTTGCGTAGAGTAAGAGGTGGATGAATGACACGACTGCACCCACACCAACGCAGAAGGTCGGCAGGAATGAAAAAACATGTTCACCTTAAACGTTAGCAATGCAAGAGTGCCAAAGAAAGTAAACCTCCAATGGAGTGGAAAACATTACAGCCTAAAGTCATCTGGAGGAGGCTTCTTTTGTCTGATGAGCAGAGCCTTTTTTTTTCTCCACCCTCAGAACCGCCATTGTGTTTGGAGGACACTAAACTGTGGTGAATCATGGTGACGATATCGTCCTTCTGCCTTCAGCAGATATGACTACTCAGTAGTGAATAACATAAACTGGAATATATGCTACAGGAATACTATGTCAAAATATAGGTCTAATTTTATAAAGACAAAAACCCCGCAGTACACATCTAGTCCTGTAGGTGGCAATAATAAGATTAAAAACACGGGCCGAGGATTCAAACAGAATCAAACACTTATATCAAACACTAAATAGGCAGATGTGTGGAAAATTATTCCATTGGATAGGCAGAAAATGTGAGATTTGATATCATACTTCAAAAAGAATGTAAATATAAATGCTTGATGGGATCAGAATTGGGGGTATTCCAGTTGGGAGGGAGAGCGCTGTTGTTCTGGAGGAGGACACGATGATGAACGTGGTTGTGAGGAGATAATAAGGAAAACTGGGGGAATATGGCAAAAAAGGAAGGCTGTGTTTAAATCCTGCTTTTATGTTTCTTTCACTCTTTTATCAAATTATGTAAAAGGAAATGAATGGCCGAAACAGGCGAGATAAAAGATATGGAGCGAGTCGGGGAGGGAGGAAATGGCGCGAGGGGTGACGCAGGTGTGCGCAGGATAAATGTGATGGACTGATTCAGGGTGTTCTTTTTCACTGATGGTCAAAGAAACTCAGAGCAGCATGAAGATTGAATTAAAGCAGATAGTCATCAACGGGGCACAGACGCACGAGTGTGCAGAGCAGCTTCAGGAGCGCTAATGGCTCAGGACTCCTTCCAAACGACTGTCGCTTTAGCCGATATTAATGGCAGGGAGTTAACAAGCTGTTTGAAATGTGTTTAACAAGAGTGTCTACATCATAAAGTTTAACCACCAGGTTAGAAATGGGCCACGCCACTGGGACTTATCAGGGGCTCCGATGGGCAGACGGAACAAGCGTTCAGGAAACCACGTTTCTGCCTGTCCACGAGAAAAATGAGTGAGATGCAAACAAACCCTGGACAGAGTCTATCGCTATCCCAGCATTCCCCGGGTCCGAGGCAGAAGCAGAGCTCCAGTCAACACAGCCAGGAGGACAACTGGAATCCAACCAGCAGCCCTTTTGCAACAAGGTGACCGTGCTAACCGCCCTGCAACCAGGCGGTTTAGCCCTGAAGGTTTAATGGCAGTTAGCGTCCACGGGCTCATTAAAAAAGACAATCAACACAAACCAGGTCGGAGAAGCCGCGTATATGTGATGCATATATAAATGTGCTACTTCAAAATTCATATTTTTAATTAGCCACAGAGGACGCAGAGCATTTAATGTACTTTACTGCATGCGTGCATGTGTGCGTGCATGTGTGCGTGTGCGCATGTGTGTGTGCGTGCGTGCGAGCGAGAGAAGCGCGTATTGTGAAGCAGCCGTCAGTGTTGATTAAATAAAGAACACTGTTTATAGACCAGACTCCTCTTGACAGACATGCATGTAAAACACACACACACACACACACACACACACACACACACACACACACACACCTGTCAACATCTCAGCAGTCACCACAGACGATACTCCAGAGTTCAGACAATGAATTTGAGTATTACACTACAGGTTTCAGATTATATCTAATCTGAAATGATCTATTTCAGATCTGGAGACACCGTCCTGCATCCTTATATTGTCACCTTTTACCTTATGGTTGGACAAACAGCTTCGGGGATTGTTGCTCTGAAAGGATTTGGGGTTTATTTGAAATGTGAAGACAATTCTTCATGACTGAGATTCCTGACCGGCTTTAACGCGTTCTCCAAGCTTCACCTGCTAAAAATGTCAAACTCTCCTTTGAATCAGCTGTACTGACAAGAATAAAGAGCTCAAATATATCAGCAGACACACTGACAGACCATAGTCACGGCTGTCCTTGTTAATGGAGGAGCACAGGCTCCGTGCATGGAGCTCCCGGTGAGCGCCTAATCAGACATTAAGGTCCGTCTCAGTAGGACTGTTTGACCATTCAAGCAAAAAGCTGTGGATAATATTTAAAGTTACCATAAAGCATCGCCTGCAGCGTTGGTGTTCACGTTTGAGGACCAGGGTCCCTGAATCCATCCCAGTTACTTCATGGGTGCAGGCTGCTGCATCCCGAGCAGGGAAATCAGGAGAGTGCCCATCACACATGCACTCTCCTGGCCGCTCAGGTGAGGCAGCTCTTCAGGGAGCAGACGGACGCGGTGGGAGAAAGAAAACGCACAGCCGAGAACACAAGAGCGAGTCCCACATTTTCGTGACGCGGCATCGGGGAACCTGGATCGGCGAACAAACCCATTAATCCCACTCATGTCAACTTCAAAGGCTGACCAGCAGCAGATTTCACACCGGTGCACCAGGCAGCCATAAAGGCCACGTGTTCCCATTTTCTTCCCCCCTTATTTTGGAGTCATGTTTATTGTAAACACTGGGCGCTGCAGGTGTTATTATTTTCATTTAAGGTTAATTCATTTGTATTATTCTAAAGGATATTTACGATAAAAGATGGCAAACTGTGATATTGTGAGAGGATCTAACCCTCCAGCTTCAGATGTGGATGCCAGAAACATAAACAGCAAAGCAAAAGCTGCAGATTTAGATTTAACACACCTGTGACAGAGACTGTGATTGGCGTCATGGGAACAAATCCTTCACAAATATTTCAGAAAGTTGGGGATTTGAACCAATCTTTACACACTCAGGGGTGAATAAAGCCAGGAACCGGGCAAATAAGAGTTCTTACCGGACCTTCTCTTCTGTCCCTGGGAGCCCCAAACTGCCCGAGGTTCATGTCCAGATCTGGTCCATCCCCACCGGCGGCTGCACAGAGAACACCCGCAGAACCATGAGCGAGCGGGGGGAGACCCGAGCAGAGCTTCCAGGGGGGGTCACTGCTCTCTGCCTCACGCTTCACTTCTTTCTTTAACTCTCGCCCCGCTGCTCACTGACAAAAGCGCGTCGGACTGACAGAGGAGTCAAGTGAAGGAGTCAAGAGTCGGGCCGCAGCCGGAGAGCAACTTCCGGCGCAGCCTTTCAAAATAAATTTAAAAAGTTAAAGTCCCGTTGCAGGGAAGGGATTTAAAATGTGTTTGTTGCCTGACAGTAAGAAGTTCATCAAGTGTATCACTGAGTTTCAATGATTGTTTGTCTTTGTTGTTCATGTGATGAGCTGGTGAATTGTCCAGGGTATAGAGCTGGGATAGAGCTGGGATAGAGCTGGGATAGAGCTGGAATAGAGCTGGGATAGAGCTGGAACAGAGTTGGGATAGAGCTGGGATAGAGCTGGGATAGAGCTGGGATAGAGTTGGGATAGAGTTGGGATAGAGCTGGGATAGAGCTGGGATAGAGCTGGAATAGAGCTGGGATAGAGCTGGGATAGAATGGATGGATGGATGGATGGATGGATGGATGGACTATAATTCTGAAATTCAAGACAGAAATCATCAAAGACCTGTTGTCCTTCAGTCAAGTTCTTTCTTTCTTTCTTTCTTTCTTTCTTTCTTTCTTTCTTTCTTTCTTTCTTTCTTTCTTTCTTTCTTTCTTTCTTTCTTTCGTACCGCTACAGTTGACTTCCTGTACGAGCCTGTCAAAATAAGAGTCCGGTTTTCTTTCTTCTTTTTAAATATTCTCGAAATTAGGAATCAAAACATGAACTTTAACACGTTTACCTTGAGCGTTTTTCCAAAAGGGGTATCATATCTACTACTTTCTTTATTTTCCATCCACGGTACCGTGAACTTTCTTTGTGTCACAGTTCCAAACACAGAATGTTTTATTATCATTCTGTTTATTGTAATAATCTGTTTTTTTATGGGTTTGTCACTGCGGCATCACAGACAGACGCTGCAGAGCTTCTGCATCGCAGCAGGTTATAAAGCGTCACGTCTGTTAGTCTCTGATATTCAGTCACACCACAAAAATAATGAATGTAAATAATGTCAGCTCTTCAATGCGTCTCTATTACCATTCACAGATCCAAGCACGTGCTCCTAATAGCCTCTCTGGGTGTTGTTTTGATGAGTCGAGGAACCAGAAAGGAATTCTAATCACCATCATATTTCCCTGGCTGCACATAAGAAACACAATATGTGGACATAAAATCTGTAGTTGTAGATAAGAAGCAAATGCAGCCGTATATATCCATACATTACGCAGTCAAAATTAAACATTATATATTTATTACCCAATAGGTTTTAGAGTCCCAACTCTAATCCAAAAATATTCTCATGAACAAAGAATTCCCAACCAATCCAAGTGAGTTTGAACAGAAATTGTTCAAAAAGTTCCAGTTTGTGCTTTTAAAGCACCATCTGTCGTTCTAAACTCTTAACCTTATGTAAATATGCAGTAATTATCACTTTTTGTGATACATGATTATATTTTTCTGAGGAATTCCTCTTAACTTTAAGGGAATCGCGCAGCAAATTAAAATAAAGCCGAATAAGTTCCACCATCTGGAGGCACAACACAAGAAAACTGAGTAGAACATCATTTTGAGACCCTTAATAATGGAATAATTAATTATTGCTTTAGCTGACACCGCTGGTCACATGTCAGCGAGCGAAAACAGCCGCTAAAGCTGGTATGTAGCATATTGATTTCCTGCCCGCAGCCCACCGGCTGTGCTGGGGAAGTCATGATAAAATCCACTTTATCTACTCCCGAAGAGACAGGACACAATGTGTGGGCCACTAATGCCGTCTGCTTCAGTCCGATCACACCGAGACGCTGAACTCCGGCCTGCTCCTTCAACACATCCCTGCATGAGGGAAAGATATTTGGAGAGGAATGATCCAAAAAGAAAAGAACCCTTGACTGTTGTTTGTTTAGCTGTAAATGCTGTAAGTGCGTGCAGCTCCAAATTAGCACGTTAGCATCAAGATGCTACTTCAGTCTCCTTGTGCATCACTAGACTGAAAACTATTGATGTTTTGATGTTTCCCTGAAGCCCCTCGTGGGCCAGCAGCTTCTTTCTGCTTGGATCTTTGTCTTTCATACATCACTCCGCCCCTTCCTCCTTCCCCCGCTGCCATCAGCCTCAGCGTGACGGGGTACCCCGCGCACGCATCGACTGCATTAAGAAAAGCATTCCAAAAATGATTCGTCTGGCTTCAACACGCTCACAACCTCTGTCCACATTCCGTCTTTTGGCCTGACGAAAACAGTCGTCTGTTCCCCTCGTGCGCGTCTCTATAATGACCAGAATTTCAGCACATTCGACCCTGCAGATATTTACAAGCAGACCAGGAAGTTAGTCAGCGCAGCTGGGACGAGGACAGTGCCGCCATGATGATGATGATGACGGCCATGATGATGATGACGGCCATGATAATAACAATGGTGATGGTGGTGATGATGATGATGATGATGTCTCCTCCTGAAATTGAAGAAGTCCTTTTCTCAGGAGTCTGATTCCTCCACCCCGAGGCTTTACCTCAAAACACTGATCAGAGACGCAGTGCAATGTGTGTGTGTGTGTGTGTGTGTGTGTGTGTGTGTGTGTGTGAGGACATGAATGCTCTACATGTGATGGATGATGTTAACAGATAAAGGGGGAACAGCTGAATTAATGGTGGGTGGTTCCAGCTCACGGTGCGAGCTGGTGGGCTGCAGCTCTGCATAGCAACGCTGGTCGTTGGGATGTGGAAGATCCTGGAATCAGACTCAATTTAATGTTCACCTCAAGAAAAATGAGGCCAAAAATTGCCTCTAATGTCACTTTTGGCTTTGCCGGGAGCCTAAAGGACGTTTCCAGGGGTGCGCGCCACATTAATATTGCACGTGTGTGCTGCTGGGTACAGCTTTTCGGAGGGGAATAAATCACGCATGTTTTGTTTCTGCGCTCCAGCTTTTACCTGTCTGCTCACACCTTCCCGGCCCTGGAGCACAAAGCGTGTAGATCCTTATCACAATCAATCAAGACATGGGTTCACTGCTCAGACGTGAGTAGACTGGCCAGCAAGCAGTCAGTGTAGAAACAATGATTAAAAAACAAGGATGCACGTGCAACATGCTCTTTTGGTTTGGCCTCTTACTGGCTCTTTTGCTTGAATAGGACAAGAAATCACTTCTTTCAGCTTTTTACAATGATCCGTCCCCCCTCCCTTTCGTCCCCCGTCCTCTTGTCTCATGTCAACTAACTTTGTGTCCTCTCTCCACGTGCCTGCCAGGTTCATCCTCAGCATTCTTCCATCTCATCGACCCTCCTCTGGTGGACGTTTTGCAGATTGGAATTCATTCGTGACTTAATTAGCGTCAAGAATCTAAAATAGCATTGACATCTGTCAAATACTACACATGTATTTTGTAGGTGCACCAAAACTACAGAACAGTATGGAGAATACTTTAGGTCACTGGCACCCAACAAAAAACACATCTGTGTCGCTTTTCATATATTAGTACTTTTATTGGCAAATCATTACTCAGCGATTCACAAAATGCTCATTCACAGCACGCAGAGCCCTGTTTGGTGTTGCCGTTTACCTGTGTTGCATGGAAGGAGTCCTGAAACATAGCTGATTTAGGGAATATCAGGTTTCTGGTAAACGCGAACATCGGGATTCTCAGATTATTGCGTAATCAGCATTTAAAGGTGAGAACCTGCCCCCTGGTGGACACACGCTGTAAGGCAACAAGACGAGCAGGCACAAGAACGCAGCGCAGCTTTAAACACACGACTAAGAATCTCAAGTGAGGAAATTGGAACCATCTATTCAGCAAGTTTGCCAGTAACGCACCTTTACAGAAGCATCATGAGCCACGACACACAGGCAACTGTGGTCTAAACAGCAAAAACTTTGAGATGAAGACGTTGTTCCACTGGCACTATGCAAAAAGAATTCAGTCTCGGGTTCCTTGACCAGGACGTCAGCAAACTTGGTCCTCTTTTCTCAGGTGTTTAAAAAGTGACAACAGCATTGGAATGAGACAGAGGACACTCAGCACGTCAAAGACATTTTAGTGGTTGATCACTGCTAAAACACTGAATTAAGTCACGCAAGTAAAAAAAACAACAACTAAATTGAAAAAAAATAAGATCAGTCACAACGTTGGGCATCAGCGTGTGTTAGGAATGCTCAGCATGTTAACAATTGATAACCCCAATGAGAAGATTACTGCACATTAAACACAAACCCAGTCCTGGACAGGAAGAGCCACACAGGACTGAGACACTGGCACAGGAAGTAAGCATTCAATCAGAAGAAAACAGAGCCACTGCATCTTAATTAGGGATTAATCTCAATCTGATTATGAATGAAATGATCATGAAACCTACATCAACACTAAAGGATCTCATTTTATATCCACAGCCAACATCTGCTCTCCCCTCAGCTAATTCCAAGGCCACGAGGAAAGAGGACAAGTCCACTAATTTCCCTCTAACGAAGAGCCCCACGGCGTGTTCAGGAGACGATCCGAATGCCAAAGTGTTTCTTTAGCTGCTCGAGGAAGATGAAGGTGAGAACAGTGTGAGGAATCAAGCGGATACCTGCTGGAACAAGACCCTGCCGAAGAAAACATGTGGCATCAGATGCTGAGGAGCTCTTATCTTTCATAATCTGCCTCATCGGTTTCTTTTCCAGACAGTAAAAAAAACCCCAAATGTTATTGTAGTTAAATGTATCACAAATTAGTTCAGGCAGTAAGTTTTATATCACCTTATAAAAGGCCAGAGGACCAAGTTTAGCAGTTTCCCGTATGCAGTGCGTCACTCCCTGAGAGCAGAGAGACACTAGATTAGGAAGAAATGATGGGCCAATGGAGGAGAAGCTAGTTTTACTCACCGTGTATTCACCCTTTGAGCTCATCAGCCTGGTCTTCATAACATCCAAAGGTTGACACAAGAACGTGGCGCAGCCCCCCTGCAGACAAACACTTTAGTGATAGAAACATTGCGCTCACACTCAAGACGCCAGTAAAAGCTGATACTTACGGCAATGAAGCTGGAGAGAAAGTGTGTAAGAATGTTATCTCCCATCAAACCTGTTCCCAGGACCAGCTGCTTGGCCTGGTCATAACATGCCAACTGAGGGTGGGGAAAAATAGTGTGTTGTATTAAAAATAACTTATTGGTCATAAATATGTGGTTGTATAGAATAAATATGGTTGGCTTGCTCATCAACTACCGCATGTGCTCAATTGGTATTTGGCTCCCCCTGGCGGCTACAACCAGCAGTGCTCCAACCTATCACTATATTTTATTTATTTGTGTAGCACTCTTGTTTTTTTGTTTTTTTTATATTCCGTACAAAAACAGTGGACTGGATTAAACACAACAACAGTCAGGGTGGATGGTTGTTAAATATCACTTCTAATTTTGGCAGACCCTGTGCAGTAATTAGTAATAACACTACCATCGTCCTGCTGGTCCATGATTTCGGTTTCCACCCCCATTTCCCATGAGGCCCGGTGCTCAGGTGAGCCCCACCCACTGGCCAGCAGTTGGGTGCCTCAGACTAGAGTAAGGGGTGGGTGCAAGCATATATTCTAAAGAGTACATTATGATTAGATGGGACATGTCATTGATAAATGACTGCCCACATCTTGTCTGAGCAGGGTCAGTTCAACCCCCTGAAGTTGGCAGTATGTCGACTTTCATAAAGATGAGCAAGTGAAGCTGTGTAAGGGATTAATATCATAAATTATTCATTAAACACGTAGGACGCTCGTCCAGGGGAATGATTACTGACCAGCTAAGTGAATGTGCCTTTAATTTAACCTTGTTAACATTTAGGACCGTCTGAATTTAATGAGCATAAACATTAATGTTGCTTTGGGAATCCGTTACTGCTTTAATTAGGGTAAAGTGACCATGAAAGGGAGCCGATAGCTCTACAGCGTACCTGTCCCACAGTGACCACCGCTCCTCTGCTGGAGGCCATGGTGGCTCCTGAGAACAGTCTTCTCGTGCCCTCTGGGGACAAGGTCAGGGGTGAGATGAGACATCGGTCTGGTACAAGTGAAAAGGCCTGTGTAGTTACCTTCTCTGAAGACTCTGTAAAGTCCATCGATGGCGTGTTTGTAGCTAAACAGCAAACAGAGGCGTTTTATTTTTCTGTTTCAACGAAGGATTTGGGAAAAGGACATTCCACATTTATTTAAAAATCCATTTAAAACACTCACTTTCTCCTCAGTTCTGGGGGCATTTTCATGTCATTCTGCATTCTGGAGACAAAACGATTCTGTGTTGGTTTTATGGGGGGGTGGGGGGTGGGGGGGTAACTGCTGCCCCAACACTTAGGTGTGACGGGATAAAGCTCAGCTCACCTGACGTTCACCATGTCGGCCGGTGTTCCAACAAAGCCACCAGTGAACCCTGGATGCATCGTCAGAGAAAGATTGTGGGTGGGTGACACAGTGTGTGTGTGTGTGTGTGTGTGTGTGTATGTGTGTGTGTGCGTGCGCACCTCCAAAAGCTCCCAGCATGATCTTCTGGTAAAAGGGCATGGGGCCCTGATTTTTGCTGCCCAGCATGTCCCTCACCGTCTCATAAATAGCAAATCTGGTGAGAGAATAAGACATCTGAGGGGAGGGGAGGAGATGGGGGGGGGGGGGTGGGGGGGGTGACAATCACATTTCAATATCCTTCAAATTAAGATGCTTTGTCTGTGACAACACACACGTTTGACAGGAGAACTTCCTAACAGACCTGTCTGCAGAGGGAGGCAGAGAGGCCGTTGTAAAGAGCCAACAGGCCGTCGTTCTTCACCACATGGATGGCCATCCCCATCATCCTCCTCTTCACCTCCTGCTGGGTCTGCAGGTGCACCTGGAACAACACCCATCGATCAGCTTTGCAGCATAAAATGACAGCTTCCACCTCGCCTCTACTGGGGCATTTCCTGTATTTACGAAATATAAGGTGCTTTTTATTTGGCCTTTTAAAATTCTAGCAGCTTCTTTGAAAAAGAGGAACAGGTCCTGCTTCCTTGTCTAACTCCCGCTGTCCATCACAGGACATCACAGGCTCTGAAATGTGACCTTTGTCCTATGGTTCAGTAGGACTAAAGTCCAGAAAATAAAACCATGTTTTTCACGCTGCCTTGTTTGTCCACACAAAGGTTAAGCTACGGTAGTCTAAGATAATCATTTATAAGAGGAAAAAGGAAAAATCCAATGCTTCCAGCAGCAGAAAGACAAAAACAAGCAGATATGCACTATATGCTTGTTTTAAATGTACAAAATCTATGACAACACTCAAGATTCTTGATCATGTGCAACATATGAATGTACAACACGCTCTACTGGGCAAACGAACAATAGAACAAAAGGCATGTACAGAAGAAAAGACATGGTATACATCTAAATCTGACATAGCAGATAACACATAATACAACTATACGGGGTATTTATCCAAGAGTAAAACTGTAGCAGTATGGATTTATGTTAAGTGCTTGTTTGGAGGAGTGAGAATGGTGTGTAGGAATGGTCAGTGCCACCCCCATGGAGAGTAGAGGAGTCAGGATGGCGCCCGGGGGGGCACCAACCCTGAAGATGTGAGGGCTGGAGGTGTGCTCGCCACCTGTGATCTGTCCGACAGAACGTTCTGGACCCAGGGGCAGAGTGAGGAGCTCAGGCCCAGGTCCTCACGAACACATGGAGAGCACTCATAACTGTGTGGAGGTGATAGAGATCTCACCGTTCACCATGACTGTGGTGAAATATTTCAACAGCCGTGCACAGCAGCACAAAACCCCGCGAATGTCGCCACCCGTGATCAGGGGACGAAACGACCCGTGTGAGCGCACAAGAGGTCAGGGAGGTCAGCTTCAAAAGCTTTGGATCAGGTGTCACCACGTGCACACACAACAACCTGGATAAGCGTAATGCGATTGGAAAAATCAATATATGGGCGCAAAGTTCCGCGGGGAAAAAACTGCTGTGGAAATCTGCCGCGCACGTCTGGCTTCATTTGATTTACACCCCACATGACTTCCTGAGCACGAGTTTGCTCCACCGGAGTCCAGCGAATGACGTTCCTCAACTTTTATTGCACAACTTAGCAAAAGCAGACATACAATGGAAGCCGCGTCGTGTATTTTAGGCATCGCGTTTAAATTTAGCACGAGCAAGTAACAACGAGATACCTGCGACCCCCTTAGAGCCTCTTCAGTCACTATCAGACACACCCATAAATTTCTGCTCATGCATAAGAAAGTTTGCACAAGCTTCTTCATTTTAATGCCACCATTTTATTGCCATCTTGGTTTTTTGGGACCAGCTGCTGCCTGCAAGTGTTTCCTATGTTTAGTCTTACTTTGCCTTTGTAGTGTCCTATGTGCATTATCTATCTATCTATCTATCTATCTATCTATCTATCTATCTATCTATCCAGGAAGGGATAAAAAAAATTATGCTCACTTAATCAAAAAAATCAATATGTTCCATTTTTCTTGCATACTGAAAAATGTCTACTTTAAATACTGCTGATTGACATTAGATTGTGCTAAAACTGGCCGTTCTACAGCCGATTTTACTTCCTCCACGCCACCGAGCAGAGGTGGGACCAGGAACCGCGGCCTGGCGCCTCTGGAGGCTGGGAACAGCTGTCCTGTCTGTCCGGGTCCCCGCTCCACCATCTGTCCCTCACCTTGACCAGATCCAGCGGGTGCGTGCAGCACGCTGCCCCGCACGACGCCAGCCCGCCGAAGTACCACCGGGACACGCGAGTCTCGGCCATGGTTCCGCGTGGCGCCGTCAAGCCCCGAAGCTGCAGCCGCGCGCGCTCGACACGTCAGCTCTCCCCACCCGGGTCGTGGCCTGCGAGGAGCAGCAGAGCAGCGACGTTAACCTTCAAACATTTCGCTAAGAGAACGCGCTGAACATCCGCGGGCCACACGCACGGCCTAGACACATCGCGTGCATGCACGTGAGAGCGCACGAGCGTGGAAGTTGCCCCGGACAGAAGCAGCCAATTGCCTGCGTGCAGGAAGGAGCCTCCCTCTCGTTTGGTGACTCTAGGTCGACGCTAAAGAAACGAGGCGCGCGATCGTCTGGGGCATCGGTTGTGCCCTCTGCCCTCTGCCCTCTGCCCTCCTTTCTTCTTTTTTCTTTATTGCTTTGTCTTCTTCCACTCTGCACACAGATACTTCATCCACTAGCTCTACCCAGTTCCTGTCCATTCGCATTTCAAAATAAAAGTCCTGCTGTAGCGGTTATGAATGTTACATTTCTCTTTCAGAAAAAAGAAAAACGAAAGCTTATGCAAGAAACGGCAATAAACAATCTCAAGTTGCAATGCAAATATGACTATATAGGCCGAAGGCACATAAGAGAAGAAACAAAGCACCATAAACTCTTAGCATTCTTCATGCACCCTTTACAGTCAGTCAGGAGTCCAGTCCAGGACCTGCCTTGGCTTAACGGCCTCGCCATGCGTTGTGTGGAGACAAGGCTCATGTCCGGAACCCGGGGAAGGTTTCAGTTCTCTCCAGAGTTATGGTCCTCGCTGATCTCAGGGTTCTGTACGGCAGGTGTATGCTGATCCACAAGAGAAGGTGCCGACCGTCTGTCCTTGACTGGTTTTGATGTGCTGATGATAGTGTGTACCTGAGTCTCCTGTAAGTGAACTGTGACTTTCTGGACATCATTCCAGCCACTGGGATGTCCGTTCCCGGTCTGTGGATAAGTTATGTTATATTTTTGTAATGTGGAAGCATGGTGTGCTGCAGGGAGGGTGTTGTGAGTGGCTCATGGTCACATTTCCTAGTTACATGCCACCACTATAGGTATTCATGGAAAATGTAACGCTCATTTGAGACCACATAAAGCTGCGTCTCGATGGAGGAAGTGGTTTTCTTGCACCCTCTTATAGCATCACCACCTATGTGGGGCTGAAATAGGCCAATGATGGTGTTTCTGTCATGTCTCAGTAGGTTTCTGAGTTAAATGTTAACATCCTCTGGATCTACGCTCCTGTCTCTGACCTCTGGAGACATTCTTTTTACCTCATGGTTTGTTTTTCCAGTTGCTGCCTTTAATTGGTCATTTTCCAGCAGCAAAACATGGCCTGTCCCCTCACGTGGGTGCCTTTAGACCATTTTACTAATTTATTCTCATACATGCAGGCATGCTGCCTTTGTTAACTGGCATTGTACAGATGACCTGAGAGAACGGATCACCTCCAACCATGACATGCTCATATGCTCACCAGAGGTCTGACCTCTCCAAACACATTTTTTCTAAGCCAATGCCTGGGAACACCTGCTACCAGCAGTAAACAGGCAATAACACCTGTTACAAACCCCCCCAACACACACACACCCAAATCTGCGTCAGTGTCTACAGCATTTGACAAGCTATTATCAATATCATGCGGCTGCATGTTGCACTGTGCTCGTCTTGTCCTTGGCATTAGCGGCCTTTTTCCTGTCTAACCCAACTGGATATCAAGCACGCTAAGCCCTGTTCGCACTACATGATTTTAGCCAAAGCCAAGTTGCCAACTGGTTTTGCTCTCCTCCCCCGATCCAGGAACAGGCAGTCTTACGCTCGGCGACAGCTGGGTCATTAAGTGTGAAGACCTCAAAGACGCTGGTGATGGCTGGACTCAGACGTCTAGCGTGCTTAATATCCAGTCACACTGATATAAAACGAGCTATAGCTGATGGTGCGGGGTTCCTGTAGGATCCTCTGCTGCGTGTGTCACGTGTGCTGAGTGGGTTTGTGTTGATTTGCAATTGGCATTATCAAAATTTACCAAAAACAATCATGAAAATCCATTCATTATTTTGCTAACAAATGCTGCTGGCCACAATACCTCCTTGGCAGAGGTAATTAACTGATGTTTTAAACGTGAGGGGAATTGCATATACGTAAAAATACCTCATAGCTAACATCAATTAAAGATATATTTGATGTATTTGAGGCCTTTAAGTTATTGAACTGCCTCACTTTAAACCAAAAACACAAATGGAGCTTATTGCTTTGATGTTGCCCTTTGATAACATAAAATTTAACTGTCACTTTATGATTAACTTTGTATGCAGGAAAATATATATTATATCATTATACAACTATGGCCAAGGTTCACACAGAGAGAGAATATGCCACAAAACTGAAAGATAAAATGGCACCAACTGTGGCGAACAAACAGAGAGAAAAGGAATCGGCCATGAAACGAAACCAGAAAAAGTCTCCAGCTGTGGCAAACAAAGGAGCAAAAGAATCTGCTACAAAGGTAAAAGAGAAAACTTTACCAGCTGTGGCAAACAAAGAATCTGCTACAAAGGTAAAAGAGAAAACTTTACCAGCTGTGGCAAACAAAGAATCTGCTACAAAGGTAAAAGAGAAAACTTTACCAGCTGTAGCAAACAAAGAAGCAAAAGAATCTGCTACAAAGGTAAAAGAGAAAACTTTACCAACCGTAGCAAACAAAAGAGAACCAGTAAAGGGATCCACCATGAGAGAGGAAATGGCAAAGAAAAATGGACTACATCATAAAGTGTTCTCAGTCGACAATTATTCAGTCAACGAATACACAGGCGAGTGGCTGGATGATAAAAAACACGGTTATGGAACCCAAATTTGGTCCAAGACTGGTTCCATGTACGTAGGATTTTGGAAATATGGAAAGCCTGACGGAGAAGGTACTCAAAAAGTGCTCGACCCAAAATTGAAAGATTACATAGTGAGGTACGCTGGACATTGGAAAAATGGAAAGAAGCACGGGATGGGACTCTACTTCGACGATGACTCCACAATTTATGACGGTCAGTGGGCTAAGGACCATCGGAATGGCTGGGGAAGGATGTATTATCCCAACGGAGACGTTTACGCAGGACAGTGGTTGAATGATCTGCAACACGGACAAGGCATCATGTACTACGCAAATAAAAACATTTACGTAGGCAACTGGAGCGCCGGTTCGAAGGACGGAAACGGATCGTGCTACTCTCACAGCAAACGCCGTTATTTCGAAGGCGTCTGGGTGGACGGCTCGCCTACCAGCCTGCAGCAACTGTCAGACTCAGAATTTGAAGCGAGGAATCAGAACATTCAGTCCTGCATTGAGATCCTCCAGATGTGGAATCCAATGGTTTAAATGGGCCAGCACTTCTACAGGTTAGCCCCTAGCGGATCGGGAGCTCTTTGATATGGCTTTACAATGCTCAGTATGTAATAGCACATGCTGCACGACTGTCTTCCTCCCCAAGAAACCTTCAGGTCTTGGGGAGGTGCCAAAAATGACATGAGGAAGAGGAGATCTTGCTGGAGTTAAACACCCAAACAGAAAGCTCTGTTTGAGTCAAAGCTTGATTTGGGTTGGACTGCTCAGCTAATGAAGACCCCCCTCTTAACACCCTTGGACCCTTGGCGGCGATCAAACCGCCAAGGGTCCAAGGGGATCCGGTCCCGTGGTGGAGACACGACCACTAAGATGTGTTTAAAACACTCCTAAAACCTTGTTCACATTAAACCACTTTTGAGTCATCGGGTTGCGGCACTATGGGCCCACTAGATACCCAGATTAAGGGGGGGCGACCCAGAGTGGTGCCGTCACTGATGGGGGTGGAGCCAAAACCAGGCGGCGACCTGGCGACTGCAATAAATAGTGTATGAACGGGGATTATGGGTCACGCTCTGGAACCCACTGAATTCCTGCACGGTACCGTTGTGGGATGCAAACAGTGCAGTCATGAAATGTTATTGTTTTATTAGGTTACTAAGTTAGCAGCAAAGACTACACACTGATGATCACCACTGTCAAGTGATGCATACTGATGCTTTTAATAAAGTATTTCATGTCATTTAGAAGACTCCTGAAGGTTATTCAGTCTAATTGTTGAAAAGAATCATCACGATTGCTCTGAGCTCTGCCATTTTACCCATTAAATGTATTTGTGTCGTTATTAAATTTATTATTGTGTGAGCTGCAGATGATGCAGGACTGCTTCGCTTCCCTCATGCTGGGAGTTAGTAGGCTCAGGAGGACCGTTTCATATATGTACCGCGCAGAAAGTAAATGTGTTTCATGCCATTCGGGCCTTTTAATGAAATAGGCGAGAACTCTGCTTTAGCTCAGCCCTCTTTTTAATAACACAAAACAACACAAAGACACACCAATACTGTGATTTCAGAGATTTAACTGGCAGCATCCTTCTCCAGAGGATGGGCTCAACAACGGGGATTTTCAAGCCCAACCTGCCCTTAAATCCTGTCAAATTACACATTTTCCAATGTATGGAACAAGTACTAACTAAATGTAGGATAATTATCATTACTTTGGTGCCCCCCACACTTTTACAACGTTTTACCTGCAGACAATTCACAAAGGGATGATTTCTCTTGTTGCTGGGGTAGTGAATTCCTCTTAATCCCTGAAACTCTTAATACGAAAATGTTTTCAGTGGCTGCCATCAGCAGTACACTCTCGCTCCACGTGAGCCTGGTCCTGCTCACGGTTTCTTCCTGTTAAACGGGAGTTCTTCCTTGCCACTGTTGCTTGTTGGGGGTCAGGCCCTGGGATTCTGTAAAGCACCTAGGAGGCAAATTTGTTTGTAACAGAGGAAAATTAATAAATTGCCAGTAGATCATTTTCCCGTTATTGTTCCTGTTATTCCTGTTGATTTCCCAAACATCTCCCATTCCAGCTGAGAGGTGGAACAACTTTTACAACAGTCTAAAAGAGCGAGTGTCAAAAAGGTCACAGGCTCCATTTAAGGTAGTTGTGAGAAAAGGGCTGTGACTTAACTGGTTGTGACACCCAAATGTATAGAACGCGCCCCCTTTTCACATGACAGCTTCAATTACAGTCGTAGCTCTCAGAGGTCAGTCATGTGTTTGCGCTGATGCGATTTCAGGTGATCCAGTCGTTTGAAGCTGAGGCCGCAGATGCTGCAAATGTAGGGTCTTTCCCCCGTGTGGGTCCGCTGGTGAACCTTTAGTATGTCCGCCCGGGTGAAGCTCTTGTCACACATGGTGCACCGGTGAGGTTTCTCCTGCGTATGGATTCTCCAGTGTAGTTTCAGGTTCCACAGCCGGCTGAACTTCTTCCCACACATGGAGCAGCAGTACGGTTTGCATGCTTGGCTACACTCGTGAGTCTTTTGGTCATTGTACGATGGGAACTGTTTACCACACTGGCTGCAGAAATGGAAGCCTGGCCTACAGTGAAGTTTCTGGTGGATCTTGAAGTTAGAAGCTTGAGCAAAGGTCTTTCCACACTGCATACATTTGTATGACGGTCCCTGTCCAGGGCCTTTGTGCCCATGCTTATAGATCTTTGGTGAGGCTGATTCAGAAGACATGGAAGGCTGGCTACAGGACTGTCTCCTCCCCCCTCTGTCCCTGTATGCACCTGAAGGCTCATATGTGTCTGGCTTACTGTCTGAAGGGCAATCAAAGTGCACGTCTTGTCCTCTGAGACTGGGCCTGAGGCTTGACGCACCAGATGCATTTCCAGGATATAGTTCGTTTGTGTCCTGCAGATAACCTTCTTCATTGATCAACAGACAGCTGAACTCTCCAGTAACACCAATCTCAGCCCTTGAAGGAGAACCTGCAGGTGAACTGGCAGTGCCCATTCTATTCTGAAGAATGCCTGCCAGGTAGGTCTGTGGCTCAGTTCTGTCTTGTCCTTCTACATCATTCTCATAGCGCCCCATGAAGCTTAGATTCTCATTCATATTGGATGGTGATCCTTGTAGCCCCCCCAAAGTAGTCGCATCTGTCGTAACGCCACCTCCATAATCATTCTTTCCAAAGCAACCCATGTTTTCCATACCACTCCTGTTCAGGAAATGGGGATCTGAAGGATTGCCCGTGGATCCATCTCCAACTGGTTCTATCTGGCTGAAACTAGCTTCCGTGTTCTCATTGAACTTGTGGTCACTGTATGATTTACTGGTTCCTGGAAGGTCTGATGATTCTGAGAGGTAAAACAAAAAAAACCAAAGCTGTAATAAGAACTTATTGAGATTTGTGGGTTGTAGATTGTAAGATAAGAGTTTTCTGAGGCACAATAAACAGTAAACTCCCAAAACTCCCAGTAAAAGCATATACATTAAGTTATATTATCACCTTGCTGGACAAATTATACATCCAAGTACTTTTTTTAATTCCTTGCATCTGGCACTGGTTAACAGCAGCCCCGAGGACCCCAAGGAAGGCTGGGAACACCACAAGCATCTCCAAATGCAGTATGAATGCACTGACCTTCCAAACGGACTTCCCATCCCTCTCGGGACTCTGGCGTGAGCCTGAAGGCCTCCTCCTTCAGCAGTTTATCCAGATTTTCACCTTGAGTAACTTCATACTGAAAACAAAAAAGCATGATGTGAGAAAGGAAGGAAGGAAGGAAGAAATGCGCCATTCTCTACCTTAGAGGGCTCTTCTGTTTCTTGGCTTGTCTCCTGATCTGTTCTGTCCTGGGAACTATTCATGACTTCCTGTAGGATGTTCTCCTCTTTAAGGCTTTTAACTGCAACAGAAGATGAAAACGAGCAGAATAAATTACCTTTTAATTCGAAGCTGTTCACTATTAACAAGCAGGACGTGGGAGTCAGTCAACCGACACGCGTAAGAGGTGGAGACAGACTGAAAAAAAATGCCATGACAGAGAAACATTTTGGATTGTTGCCTTAAAGTAATGCTGAGACCCGTGGACTTAATGATGACGTTGACTTTTACTTAAACAGAGTATCTCTGTGTTTAATTCCTTGGTTGTTTGCAGCTTTAACAGAAACCCTCCATGTTTTTTTGCTCCAATAATTTACCTACTTTACTGAACAGCACCTGTTTTGTTAGAGCCTTGAAAAAAAAAATCAGATTTTTGTAGGTTTGGGAGGAAAAGGAACATTTACATAATCTATTTTTACCATTGTCTGGTTGCAGATCTACGACATCATATTCTGGAAAGTCCACAAAGAAGTTTCACACTGAACAGTCTGCACATAATTCATGCAATAATGAGCCTCACATTTCTGTAATTTTATCATAAAATATGTGAACTTTCTTTTTGGAGATGGATGGATGGATGCATGCATGTATGGATGGATGGATGCATGCATGTATGGATGGATGCATGCATGTATGGATGGATGGATGCATGGATGATGGATGGATGCATGCATGGATGGATGATGGATGCATGCATGTATGGATGATGGATGCATGTATGGATGCATGCATGGATGGATGATGGATGCATGGATGGATGCATGGATGGATGATGGATGCATGCATGTATGGATGATGGATGGATGCATGCATGGATGGATGGATGCATAAGAAGGTAGATTGAAGCGCAGACTCGCCTGGATCCTTCTCCCCAGACACCCCTCTTCTCCCGCAGTCTTTGCATCTCCCTCGTCCGTCTCCTTCATTGCGTCGACCCTCGGACCACTTGAGTCGCTTCTTCAGGGACTCGACCTGCTCCCTGCACCGGTTCATCTCTTCCAAAAAGCTGTCCTCAACCAGCCGGGTGATTTCAAATATGGCAGCCTTGAAGACCGTTTCCATGACACCAGAAAGTTGGGACTGGAAATTTGCTATAGTCTCAGCCATCACGTTAATTAAACGTGTGGTTTTCCCCAGAAAGATAAGAAAACTTTCCGTCCAAATCGGTACAAACGGGGTAATTTCTTGACACTAAACAATGTTTACAATGTTAAATGATCATATGTGAGACCACCGATTGGTAAAAATTGAGCGTTTTTTGTTTCCACTACAACAAACCAAACGACTCAAACAATAGAAGCGCAACATTGTAACGTCCCTGAGCTACCTGGCCGACAAACCCACGTTGACTCAGCCACGATTTCAGTCTGCATCTTAACGAAAGCATAACATCAATTTACGTATGTTACAAACATAAATTAGTCACAAAGATGTGATGGTGGTAATATTTTTTAGCGTTCTCCACTCGCACTTCCGCCTCACACTGTAAACAATCATCCTTCCTACGGGTCGCAAGTTGGGACAATTTCAGGAAGCAGGACGGCTCTTTTAAATTCCGTAGTCAACATTAGGAAGGATGATAATCTAGTACTATTAAGATGGAATAAGACGTGCATAGAATGCATATGCATCTACTTTCTTTAGATGCCATGTAAATGTGGGAAGTGTAAGAGTTTGGGCAAGTTAACTATAAACATAAATTACGGTTGTGAACCGTTTGGTACTCTTGCATAGTTGTGTTTTTGTTTTCTTTTTAAATAAATGAATTACCTGTGACAAAATTCACTTATGGCAGCTAAAAAAAAAGTGCAGTAAATTCGAATTCATGCTTTTCTTTAACGATACTTTTATTTGCCCGACGCACTTTGTCCTGTTGGTGGTGATCGTGAGGTTTCAGCGCGCTTCGTCAGCTGTGGTCGGTCTCTACGGTCTCAAAGAAGAAAAACTCGACGTCTCTTGCGTCATAAAAAATGTATAGCAGCCATTTTTGTCAGTTCGTCACAGTTCCAAGTGGCGTTTAAGTAGATGCCCTGTTGTTCATCGTGGACTCTGGTTAGATTAAAGGAAAACCGTTGCAAGATGTCAGCGCACGATTTTGAGGAGAAGTGCTCCTCTGTGATGGAGAGCATTCTGCAGAGTGCTATCGCAGAGACTACCAAACTTTTCGAAGCTATGGTAGATGAACTAAGAGCAGAAATGTCCAGAATCAAGGAGGAAAACGACGACCTCAGAGCCAAATGTAGTTACTTTGAATGTGCAGCAAATAACCCGTCAGAGAAGCGTCACGTTGCGGTTCAATGCGGTGAGTCGATGCCCTGTACGCACATAAAAGTGTCTTTTAACCCTATAAAATAACGCATGTGAAACTTCGGTTTGTAAAATTTAAAGCTAAACTGAACGTCACCTGCAGCGTTTATCTGCTGACACCTGCTGAATAACTGGCTATGAACCATTTCTGTGCCCTTCCTGCTCTGAATAGTAACTATTACAGTCTGTCTACCTGAGATAATCATCGTTATTGTTGTTGTCAAATCAAAAATTACACTGGTAAGAAATGGCAAGTCAGGAAATCTGACAAGCTGTCAACTTTATATATATATATTAATTACAGTATTAGAATGATGCTGTGTTAATAATAAAAACATGCACTTATGTCTATTCATTATCAGCATTAATTTTCCTAATATTCATTTCAACCTAGTGAGTATATATACTGTATATCTCCTGAGTTATGCTCCTTTACTGTATTTTAATGTTAATTATTATGGGGGTCAAATATTTTGTGAGACAGATGAAGATTGGTGTAAATTGGTGTTTGGGAGCCGCTGCTATAAATGGGATTTTATTGACCTTCAGATATCCGACTCCTCTACAATAGATGTTGACGTTAGTTTCAGAAGTTGAGGTTTTACTACATAAAACTATTTTACATGCACCGGACAAAGTCGGATAGCTTACGGGAAGATGTCCTCTCTTCAGCACTTGGAGGCGATACGCGTCTTTTTGGCGGGTTCAGGCGCCCGCGGGTTCCGGACGACATATTGCATTGAATTATAAACACCTGGAGTCGAGGGGCAGGCCGGCATTTCTCAGGACTGGAAGATGGGTAATTGTACACCATTGTTCATCTCGTACGGAAAGTACGCTTCACTTATTGCAAATAAATGCACATTCTCCCTCCTCGTCAGGTTGATTTCGAGAAGCAGACTCGAACGCCGTATGCTAACGCCGGCTTTTCCAAGTGTTTTTGTCCCGGGGTCGCGGGCACACGTGTTGTCTAGTTTCACTCCGATAAGGCATCGTAAACATGCTGGACCTTGTCTAAGTCGGATGCAGAGACGGCGGTATCAGTCCGACTAATGCGTTTACATCCACTTCAGGTGTCCATTTATTGGGGTAATAATTAGTTTACTGGAGTGTCAAGCACATGCACTGATTGTCTAACCATTCTAGTGGCTTCAGTCGTATCTTGACATTTGAATTTGTATCAGAACATTGACGGATTTCATGGGTTTTTATCTGCAGGTATTCCTTTCTGCAACATACTGGTGAAACGGTTTCACCCATCAGTGCAACGCCATCGGGAAATCGCTTTACGAGAACACGACTATGATGCCTGTGGAAATGGCTGCATACTTGTCAGAGATGAGGTACGTCGGTACCTTCAAACAAGGGTTTTTATTTAATAAAGAAATGTTTTTATCATACTGTAATTAATATCCTTGTTTTGACTTGCAGTTTGGTTTGCAACAAGAGGAAGTTACCTACACCCACAGCTGTGCAGATCTTTTATATGCAGATGCAGATGCAGGTGGGGAATTAAATTGGACTTTATTATTTCTGTAGAAGCCCAACATTTTGGTATTATTTTATCAGTGTCTTGTATTGGGTTTCCTTTGTAATGTCTTTTGACGCTCTGTCTAGATACGCGCCAGGCCTCTCCATGTGAAACTGGAAGTGGAAGGCCTTCGGTCACTACCAGTGAATCACTTAAGGAGCTGCCTGAGAACGGACAATCATCCATGCTGCTGTGTCCAGTTGTGGGCAGAGCATCAATAAACAGAGAAATTGGAAGTAATCCGCAACATCTTGCTGATAAACAGTCCGTCCAGAACCATCTGCCTCAGGAGGCAGCTATCAGTAAGGAAGAACCATGTGATGTGGCTTCTTCCCAGTTTGACCGACTCGGATGTAGTGGACCGCTACGAAACCCTGCACAAAGTGTGAACGCTCCACAACCACCATCACTGCAGCCCTGGAAGCACCACACTTCTGTACCCCTACAGGATGCAAGACTGTTAGTTGAAGCCATGTCTTTGCCTGTGGAAAAAGATTCCTCCTCTCATCAGGGGATGGCAGTGGATCCTGTGTGTGGTCCCAGTGCAGGTGCCCTCCAGACCACCGACGGAGCCCTTGCTCACCTGCAAACCCTACCGCTTTCTTTCAAAAGTCCCAAATCTGTTCACAGCTTTTTCATAAAGGAAGTCGCAGCGGCAAAGTCGTCTCAACAGACTGTAAAATTCACACAACCCAGTGAGACTGAATCCCACATCAGAGTGTCCAGTGCTGCCCCTGCAACTGCTCCACAGCCACTTCAGCAACATGCTTCCTCCACTTTAAGAACAACTGTGTTAACTGAAAATAAAATGGCACCCAGCCAAGAGACTGTTCTCATTCAAGAATCAGACAAATCAGTTGAAAGATTAATTTCTAGTTCAGAGGCGATAACGAGGTCTTTGGAATCACCGATTGCTCCATATAAGGAGCCCACGGTCTCTCAAAATGGGGATAACACATCTGAGAACTCTTTCATTGATAATCCCTCTTCAAAGGTGCAAAATAAATGTTCACAGAGCTGCTTCCGTTTCAATAGGGAAGCAGGATTAAAAGTATCGCCAACCTTTCATCTAAAACCCTCTGCCGTGGTCAGATTAACAAGACTTCCTTTTCTCATGTCAAACAAAGAATCAGTCTTGATCTCAAGGCTGTCTATGAGTGCAGGCTGGGACAACCGTTCTGCCCCGAAACAAGATACAGGACATCATGAGAATTCTGCTTCTGGAGCGTTACCCTGTAATGGGCGCACGCGGGCCTCCACGCCATCCGGGGAGTCGCCACCTGTGTATGAAGAGTCAGCCCAAGCCGTTAACAACACTAGTGGTCCGGCTCTGACCGGTTCACCAAATATGTCCCAAAATCACATGACAACTGTCCAGCCTGCAGAGAAGAAAACAGCTTCCGAAGACCAAGAAAAGGTAGTTCAGTTAGATTTTTTTGCACCATTAATACTCATACCAGTGTGGAGTTTTGGTGGCTTTATGACGGTTATTAAGAGTTTTGGCCTGGCAGTGTTTGTGGTGTGTTTGGATTACATCCTTTCGGTAAAATGCATTTTTCTCCTTTCTTTATTCGTAGAATTCTGCTTCCTGTACAGAAACTTGCAGAAGAAAAGGCAGAAGGTTCCCAAAAGACAGTTTCAAAGCCCAACTCAGGAACTGCATCAAACCCCACTTAGAAGTTCGAAGTAAGTCAAATCTACACGCAGAAACCCAGACTGAAAGCTGCACGAAACTACAGCAGGAGCAACAAAACACCGAAATGAAGATGGACATGCCAGAAATAGTTGTAGCACCTATAAAGACAAATGCAGACTTTTCTCCTATTCCGACGAGGAAATCTGGACTTTGTCATGGTGCTTCTGAACCTGCTCCTCCCAAAGACAAGGATCCAGATGATATCAGCAGCTCATGTACTGCCAGATCAGCCTCTGCTGTTCCTTGGAGGTGTTCTTCTGATCAAGTTAGAGCTTCTGTGGAAGACAACGAAAAGCAATCAGATTCCTCAAGCTCCTGTAGGACAATGACAACACGTGGTATGAGCACTAGAACAAATGATGGAGGCGATACCCAATTTAGATCCACTATTGTGCAAACAGACGCCAACCCTGAACAGTTGTCTAAAAAGGCAAATGCCAATATAGTGAAAGGGCTCGAGGTTGATCGCCCCGGCAACGTGGCCGTAAAGAAAATAAGATCCAGCGGTGTGTGGATCCCCCCAGTTGTTAAAACAACGGAAAAGGACTCGGAGCATGTGTCTGGTAAAGGGACAGACTCTCCGAGAGCTCCTAAAAGATGCGTAGTTCACCCTCCGAGTGTTCCCCTCCATCCCATACCCGTCAAAGCTGCGCCCGTTGTATCGCCATTACAGCCTTTGTCCCTCATCGGCAGCCGCCTGCTGAAGAATCAGTGCGGGGAGTGTGGTCAGGTCCTCGGCAGCAGCGCCGCCCTGGAGAGCCACGTCGGCCTGCACGCAGTTCGGCCTTTTTCCTGCAGACTCTGTGGGAAATACTTCACCGATACCAAAGCCCTCAAACGGCACGACCGGGTCCACCGCAATGGAAGAATCCATGTCTGCCAGAAATGTGGGAAGGGCTTCGTCTACAGATTCAGTCTCACCAAACATCTTCAGATGGTGCACGGAAGGATCAAACCTTTTGTTTGCCAAATCTGCAGCAAGGGCTTTTTCACAAAGCTGGATGTGGAATCGCACATTCGAATTCACACGGGAGAGAAACCGTTCCAATGCGACCTCTGCGAAAGGAAATTCATAAGGAGGGTCGACCTCAACGTGCACTTGCGTTGGCACAATGGGGAGAAGAGACACTGGTGTCCACACTGTGGGAAAGGATTCCTGGACTTTAATAATCTAAAGAGACACACGTATATTCACACAGGAGAGAAACCGCATCCCTGCACACATTGCCCCAAACATTTCACACAATCCAGCCACCTAAAGAAGCACGTTAAGAATGTGCATAAAATCGCAGTTGGGCCCCAGTTTAACACGAAAAGAAAAGCTGTTAAGAGAAAAACAAACAAATTTAAGAACAAGTTGTAATTTGTTTTTTTTGTGCCTATTTCACAAGTATATTTATTTGTATTGTATTTAAGAGATATTTTGGCCACGCTAAAATCTACAGTTCTAAAGTTTTGGGCATTAAAAAAAGATGCATGAAGGAAATATACAGATATATGTGAGTTTTTCATTTGTCATGTGAAAAACTGTCTTTTGTTTCCTTTGGTCTTCAAAAGACAAAATAATGAGCTATTCTGCAGAACTCCTACTGCTACTATACATTGGTAGAACAATGTATGTTGGAGAAGGTTGCTTTTCTACTCCCTCCTGTTATCTAAATAAAGCATTTATTTCATATAAAGACTGAATCACAACTAGACCAGACTGTAATATTATCGCCAATGGCAACTTGAATGTTTATTTGCACTCGGTGTTCAAGATTGATTTTAATTCCGTTTAAAGTTGAACTGTTCTTGAGTCATTCGCGACAGCAGGCCGGAGCATTAAGCAATGCACCGTTAAATTTTGTCTTTCATAAAAGCAGCTCAATAAAAACACACAATCATAATCGCAGATTTTTATGTTTTATTAAATTCAATTTGGGGCAGTAAAACTCCTGCAAACGTGAGAAAACAACTTCATCATTTAATCTGAGGCCACTTCACAAAGACCTCGTTTGCTAAATTGCAGCTTTTAGTTAGTTAAAACCGAATGTGCCATCACTGCCAGGTCTTCAGAGCATTGCCGTGAGGGCAGCTGCCAGTAACAACCACACCGACAGTGTCAGGGGACCGGCAGAGGACACGATCGAGTAGTAGCACCTGCCCTCGTTGCCTGCTTTATCTACAGCGCGGAAGTCCACCACCTGAGCGCAGCAGGTCGCGTTGTAGCTGACCTCAGTCACAGGACTATTAAGGGAAGAGTAGATGAGGATTCCATCACCGTGATGCAGGGAAATTCCCTTCAAGCCCGTTCCATTTCCATCAGTAAGGTTGACAACCAGTTCCCATTTGTGATCTCTGCAGTACGTCAGATCATTGGGGCATTTGCCACCATCCACCACCAGTCGGACCAGCTGACACTGAGGTGGATCAAAATCTTTGACCTACAGAAGAAGAAAAAGGAGAGTGCAAGTCTAGGTAAAAGCCAGGGTCAGGGCGGCAGTGTGGAAGAACAAAGGTGGGCGTAACTTACGATGGAATGATAGCACTTGCCCACGTTGCCAACTTTATCTAAAGCTACAAACTCTGCAGTCTGCGAGCAACAGGAGGCTTCGTATTTGGCCTGGACCAGAGGATCACTGAGAGAGGTGTATGTGAGGTTTCCATTGCCCTGACGCAGGGAGATCTGGTCTATCCCGGTGCCGTTGTTATCAGTGAGGTTGGCTGTGAAGTGCCACTTGAACAGTCCACACTTGGACACGTCATCAGGGCAGTCGCCAGCCATCACGTCGTACACGTTGCACAATGGAGCGACAAAGTCTGTAATCTGCACGGAGAACAGGTGAGGCAGTTATCAAAGAGCATTTGGAACGGCCACGTTACCAAGGTAAAGTCAAATGAAATGAGCTGGATACCTTTTCAACAACGGAGAGTCTCAAAACGACATAGTTTGAGTCGGCGCCAACACTGGACGACTTCACATCTATAGTCAGGGTGACATCAGTTCCCGATGGTGTCGTGGGAAGTGAAGTGATGGACAGGTTAGCTTTAGTGGGTTCTCCGGCTTTCACCATTAGGCTATAGAGAGAGACACAATTATTGCTAAAATAAGGACAATAACATGATATTCCATTAAGGTGACAGATAATATTGGCAAATTCTATATCGTTAAAGTTTTGGTAAATTTTGTCGGTCAGTGTCGTGGGTGGCGAACGCCTCAAAGTAGTGGTTCGAGAACAATGGTTGCGTAATTTGTCAGTAATATGCTGGGTTAATTGTATGGAAGTGGACTGCTGGCCAGGATCAATAAACACTGGGCCACAATGCAATTTCATGAGAAGGGAATGGTTAAAAAACCTTTTATGTTCTCCAAGAGCAAAATTCCAAAACTAAATACTCTTTTGAAGAAAATACGCAATGCGGACTTATAGACTGGGCCTTATCCAGGTGTGGTAGCCCTTTCAAATGTCGTCAGTATGTCTGTGCTGTTCCGCTCACCTCTTGGGGTAGGTCATGGAGAAGTTTTTGTCGTTGTTGGCAGTAATGTCATATGTACCGTTGGTGCCTTCAGTTGTGATGCTAAAGGGAAGTATTAAGGTTTTTCCTGGCTCCACAGTGCTGCTTACCACAGCCTCAAAACAGGAAAGGAAGAGCCGTCAGAGTGCTTAGACAGTGACACAATTACCTTTATTAAATTGAATGATGTCAATTAGTAAATTAGAATCACTTGTAAGTTCTCTCACCTTGATGTTCACTTTGGAGACGGACATTTGGGTGGTCGACTGCCTCTGAAATTCACTCTTCGTCTCTTGGTCGGTTCCTTTTACCAGGATCACAAACTCACCATCCGGGACCGCGTCTACCTCCACCAAGATGTCTCCGCTGTCCTTCTCAGTAATTATGCTGTTGCTAACGATCTCAGGACTAGACACAGTTACCAGGCCAACTTCTTTTATATTCAGTGAGGTCGGACCTTTCGTGCCCATGACTGAGAGCATCAGCAAGGCTGGCTGGCCTGGTTCAAACAGAGAAAGATGGGTAAAGACTATAAAATGGGTCATCTATTGGTTCATCTATTATTATTATTAAGGATCTCTGAAAGGGTGATCCATTACACGAATCAGTATCGGTGTACCTGCTTGTGGACGCCCACTAACCACAGCGTAACCTGGGTGAGGTCCCTCGAAGCGTTCCACAAAGTCATAGATAAAGGTAATTGTACTCTGGCCTGTCAACACAATTGCAATCAGTCTGAAAAGTGATAACGTGAGCTTGTAAACTTGTCTTGAGCTGAAATGAATAATTCTGTCATCTACCACTGGTTATCGATCTGCTTATTACATGCAATGCCACGCGGATATCAGTGATGTCTGACCTGTGACTTTAAGTGTGTATGGCTGTGTGGACTTGATGTTTATCGTCCACGTTCCGGCCTTCTTGTCAGGGTTAAGACGAATTCTCTGTAAGTTCCCTACTGTCCCTACGGTCCCCAGTTCTCCAGTCACTTCGTTTTGGGTCTGGTTCACACCTGGAATTTCATAGCATGTTTTTACATTTTTTACAGTGACCTTCTGCATAGAAAAAGAGACCTAAAATAATGTAATCATTTGCCCTACAGCCATTGTAATTTTTCCATCAAGAGTGGATTATGGACCCGGGAATTACAAGGGTTCAGGTCTGCATTTTTGGCCAGGGAAAACCAGGTTCGACAATGGCTTAAATGTGTCAGATCTAGGTCCAGGTTCCTGGTTTGCTGGTAATTCTGTACCCGATGGGTTGGTCAGTGTGAAAGTAGGTGTAGCTCTAGGTGCTCCTGTGATGTATATCGTGATGTTTTGCAGGGATTCATCCAACACAAACGGGAAGGTTTCCTCATTCCCAGGGCTCCTTGCCCGCTGCAGAACAGTCACCTAACAGAACAAGACAATAAGAGCAAAATGGACCCCGTGCTTGATTTAGAATGGCCACATTTTGAAGAGTTTTTATAGGCCAGTCGTACCAGAGCTGAAGTTGACGTGTCAAGGATGACGTCTGTAGCCTGAGGCAACTGACTCTTTGTCACCTGGATGGCCTGGCCTCCTGAGGCCAAAGCCAGATCTTTATAGTCTTGAAAAGAACCAGCTCTGAGGGAACGCCGGCGCCTTGCACCAGCACCAGCACCAGTCAACAAGAATGTCACCTGTGAGATTGATTCACGTAAAGATGATTTTGCCAACCCTTTATCTAAAGTAAAGTTTGTAAATATCATCATTTACTGTGGACTTGGTGCTCCTGATGAGTGCAGCAATAGTGTCCTTGAGGTGGATGTCTTTGGCTGTAGCGTCAGTAAAAACGTAGATGTTGGAAGAGGCAGGGGCTCCGGTGAGTGCCAGCTGGAGGAATAATTATATGATTCATTTAAATAATTAACCTCAACAATATTTCTGTCCTGTAAGCAGCCAGTCGGCCGTACCTGAAGTCCCGACAGGCACAACTCAGGGTCATCACCACCTCCGAATGGGTGAAGTGAAGAGACTTCCTTTTTCATTTTGTCAGGGTCAGTTGTCCTTACCATGGGACCAAAGCCTGCATAGAAGGTAAAAAAAAATCAGCCTTCTCATGGAGAAAATCACCTTTCCTCTTAACTAATCCAACAGTGAAAAAATGTATTGTTTGAACTATCTTAGGAGAATAAACCTTACTAGGGTCATTGAAGGGCACCAGAATGTACTCTGACGGCTCGTCCTGTGTTCCTTTCTTGCTGTCAATGATCTCATAAACGAGTTTCTGGGCTTGGACAATGTCATCCCACATACTACCAGTGGTGTCGATCACAAAGCACACGACGGAGGAGCGAGCGATCCCCATCATTCTGTAGGAAAGAGCAAAAATCCCGTGTTGCTTTTAGCTCAAATGTTTATCACATTTGAGCATCATACCGCAGGAAGTCTTTGTCCCCAGCAGCCGCACGAATGTCCTCCAGTAGCTCAAGGCTAGCAAACGTAGCAACATTAACAGCTTGACGGTGGAGGCCGGAATTGTGCGCGTGTGGTACATCTTTGTTGATGCCTCCACGAGGAATTTCTGCGCTGGTCAGGTCACTGGCTCCTCCATGGCTGCATTTACCTGGGCCAGGCCACAAGACAGATCAGATCAGACATTTGTGGTGTGACAACATGTTTTTGTAGGAATTATGCACAGTTTTCATATTCATTAGTGATTTTGTCTACTTGAGGTCAACTCACTGCTGATGGTTGCTGTGAGCTACATTTGTTTAGGTACCTTTGGGCTTGGCATTAGAGAAGATTCCCATGTAGCCTGATGTAAGTTTCTTCTGCTGCAGGATTTCATAAAGGATGGGATTTGGGCAGGTTCCACTCTCACAATCACTGCAGGTGGGAGTGTTGACCTCTGCACGAGCAGAATGTCAGAAGGATGCATTACGAGTAACGAATATTCAACCATCCTGTAAACACATGCGTGCCATTCGTCCTCATGTTCCTTGGTCCAGAGAGATGTTGCAGTTGGATTTTTTTTTACACCATTTCCTTATATGTGTCTTGTGAAATCCATAACATTTTGCTCATCCCAGAGCAACAGTCTTTGTACCGTATATGATAAAGCCACACCTGCCAGGTTTTCCAGGGGGAGATCTGCCCGTAGGAGGTTGCTGAATGGCTCGACGTTTCCCAGTTCCACCCAGTTACTGTGGCTGTAGAAGTCCTGTAGCGTGTGGGGAACCAGAAAAGATGTGTTGTTCACAGATATATTCACTTTATTCTTTCCTTTATTGTGATCCTGTTGATTATAACATAGCTTCGCATTGTCCCAACTCATTTGAACATTAGTTTGATCGCTTTTTGACCAAACTGTTGTCTGTAAACTGCTCCATTTGCACCCCCTCACCTGCAGCACATGAAGAATTCTGCCCAGCGTTTCTCTGGCGGCCTTGAAGTTCTCCAAACGAATGTTAGATTTAATAGTTGCCAGGCCCTCGATGATTAGGGCGCGGCCTTCAAGGAAGGACTCTGAATTAAAATGGTGTGGAGCGCTGCAAGAGTTTGGTAATAAATAAATAATAATAATTTTTAAACAAGATAAGGATTTTCTAAAATGTGCATCCTACCTATTGACAAAGTCGCGGTCCACCAATCCATTTTGAGTGTAGATTTCCTGTAGGGCCGCATGAAACTTGGCACCAGACACTTCACCTGTTGCCGTTGGGCCCAGACAGGCCTTGACCAGCTCCTCAGGTGAGCTGCCCTGTTGGCAAGAGGCAGCCCTTACGTGTTTGGTTTAAAACCATAAAATTCTTGTTATTACTGTGTAAAAAGTTGATTACTCCAAATCTGCAAAAGGTTGGTCATATTTGTGGGCCATAAAACTTTATCGCGACAGTGTGACTGTGCTTGTTGTCGCTGCCCATCCTACCGTGGGTTCGAACTCATGACCTGCTGCATTAGCAACTGCCTTGCAGGCCTCTGTCACTTTCTGCAATAGCGCGTTTCCCGTAATGGTGACATGTGTGGCCGTTCCACCCCCAATGGGTACAAAGGCCAGCGTGGGATTCGTTAGGGCCAAAACCAGCAGGGCCGTCCCCAGTACAAAAACCATGGCGGAGCTACATGGACAGAAAATTTACACGAGTCCTTATTACCAATCATTCATAATATAGGGATAGGGAAGATGCTAGGATGATTAAAAACAATTTTTACAGACATGAAATAGTTTCATTTGGTGGAAAAACTAGAGGTTTGTTTTCTAATTTTGAGAACTAAAATGTTGGTACAACTCCCACCTCATTTAAAAGTCAGCTCAATTCCCATTTCTTTAAGATCAACTATAACTCTTTTTTGTGTTTCTCGTGTGCACCTATGTAAAACTGCCCTTCGGTATTAATTAAGCACTAAATGCATTTAATTTACTATTAATCTTGTTCAGAATTGTGTTTGTTTTATACTGCCCTGATGACTTTGTTCAGCCAAGCATTAAAAACGACATCACGTATGGGTAAAATTATTATAAATTCAGTCTTCCTACCTTGGTATCAGGGCTCTGAGGAGTCCAGTGGTGGCTGCAGGGGTCCAATGTGCAGTCCCTCGGCTGTCGTGAGGAGAAACAGTTATATCTATAATCATCCATGAATGGGAGGAGAATCACTAAGGAGTTCCCCAGGGTGTGTTTGGGTATGAATGATTTAACAACCTTATAACGTCTATAGATTATGACTTTACTCAAAACTACTGTAAACTACCGGTATTGTTGAATAAAAGATTTCAATCTACATTTTATTGATGAATGTAAACACTGGTGTCATATAATCAAATGTATTCATTTATCCCTTAAAAAGGCCAAGTTCTGAAGAGGTTTTACTGCACACAATCACTAAATCAAAGGTGAGGTGAGTTCATCACCTCAGCTGATGTAAGGACCGAAGGTCAGCGATGTCATGTTTTACCATGAAATTCTTCTTTTTTTTTCATTTATACTTTTCATCTCATTACTATTGTTCTGTGTGGTGACCTGATCATGGAGCATAGCCATGTGGATTACTGATTTTTTTTTTTTTTTTTTTTTAAAAACTTAACTTAAAAGATACACACAAGATCAGATAGTCAAGTCAACTTTATTGTAAAACTCGCCTATAGAGGAACAGAAAAAGTAGTTCTCTAAAGTACCAAAGCTTTGGTGACTCTGTTCTAGCACATTCCAGGAGGGAGTGGTAGAAAGTGGGAGGGATAGAAGAGAATATTGCTTCTTTTTCTTCTGCACGAAATATTGAAATATTGCTTCACTCTATTTGGGGAACCCGTTTATCAGGGAAGGACGTAAATCATCTGATGATCATTATCATTCTCAGTATTTTGAAATGTTGGTAGAATCACTTCTTTAATATCCACTAACCAGCCATTTTATTAGCTCCACCAAAAGATCAGATCTTCAGAAGCAAAGTTCCCGTTCATCACATCCCAAAGGTCCTCTATTGGATCTAGATCTGGTGAGGGTGGAGGCGTACAGTGAACTCCAGAGACCAGTTTGAGGTGTTCTGATCCAGTTCTGAGCTTTGTGACGTGGTGCATTATCCTGCTGGACGTGGCCGTCGGGAGATGAGTCTACTGTGGTCATAAAGAGCTGGACATGGTCACCAACAATGCTCAATATTTCAGTGATGCTCACAAAAGTGTGCGCGTGTGGTACATGACCCCCCTGCCCAACCGGTCCAAATATCCTTTTTGTTCTGTCTTTTGCTCCTGAGCAGGTTTGCAGAGGCCTGCACCTGCCCAAGAAACAGAAAACCACCACAACACCTGACAGCTCATTGTGGATCTTTGCCCATGTTGAAGTAACATTGGTTAAATTTTAATCCGTTATTCCTATTGCATGTCAATGTAGAGTAATCTAGTCTGGCATACATTCAATTTCAGGAGGGTTTATTGCCTTTATAATATAATGGCAGCTTCTTACAGTTCAAACCATATATATATGCTGTATATATGCTTATAACATTCTAATCTTATCTGTATTTATTTTTTCTGTCTCTTTACTCTGCATACGCTGCTACTATAATTCAATTTCCCCACGGGGATGAATAAAGTTCATCTTAATCTTAATCTTAATCTTAAACCCCAATACAATTTAGCAATTTTATTACCATTTTATTGTCGTAACTGATCAGATAGGGAAAAGTCTCGTGTGGATTTTCATTGGAACCATTTCACTCAATGATTTCATGATTTCCTCTGGACCTATTTCCTTCAGCACTAACATCCTTCCGGGGTCTTCTGCACCTCACAAGTGTTCTCACAAACACAAATACCCGTCTGAACTGAAGTTTCAGCCACACATGACCCCCTCCGACCACCCACCCATCCAAAAACTTCTATACAAGGTGTGAAGAGTTACCTGTGTGCTTTGGGAAGAGTGGGTGGAGGGAGGGTAGAGCGGGTGTCTTAAAAGCTGCTGCAGGCTGCAGGTGTCAGACAGACATACAGCAGAAGGAAGAGGAAGGAGAGCAGTGAACAAGTGTGTCTTCATCTCTGATCTGTGGGAGCATCTCAACATCCTTGTGAGTATTACCAAAACCTGAAGGTTAGGAAGATGTTCCTTTTAGTGATGCTCTATTGAAATTGAGCCCATCTGTATGAATTCAATGAATACCTGAGTCGGGCATGTTTTCCTATGTGACTGCAACGCGGGGTTCATTTGGTAGCATCAATGTATCCTTGTTGGATGTTAAATGCAGCAAATGTTCCCTGGAACAGAGCGCGTGTTCAGGTTTCCAGGCGTGAACGCAGCCTTCACACCAGAACAGTTAAACTCGCGCTCAGACATAAAAACAGGTGACTTGTGAAAGGAGTCAGCACTCACTGATGTCATAGTCTTCATTAATCATTTGTGCCAAGTTCATGTGCAGACAGGGTGTTTCCATCCCATCATCCCAGTGGTGAGAAGTCCACATGAGTCCTGGCTGGAGTGGAAAAATAAGCAACAACACTTGTGGCATGTGAGAATTAGCAAGAAGACGTAAATCATGGATATAAATCATATTTTCTTATCTCCAAGGTAGTTTTCTCTGTCAACTGGACTGGGTTTCTTCTCTTGAAGACGTTTCGCCTTCTATCCAGAAGGCTTCTTCAGTTCTGAAATCGCTGGGGAGAGAGCTTGAAAATATATATATATTTCAGAACTGAAGAAGCCTTCTGGATAGAAGGCGAAACGTCTTCAAGAGAAGAAACCCAGTCCAGTTGACAGAGAAAACTACCTTGGATATAATGACCTGGATGACTGAGAATTTACACAGACATATTTTCTTATCAATTCTGATGCCGGAGGTCAAAATGGAAAATTGAGGATTGGACTCAATTCTGATGTTTTACCACCGTGGGACTGTCTCGAGTTGCCCCTCTTCGTGCAGACTTCATTGCGAAAGAAATGGAAGGATGTGTCTTTGTGGTAGATGATTCGGCCTTGAGAAGCATGACCAACAGTCTCCTCTGAGAACCACAAACACAACAGCAGCTTCCCACAGCCGACAGCAGCATGTAGAAACACGCACGAATGCACAGCTTCTTACACAGATGTTCTCTCAACAGGAGATGTTCTGGGATTGGTTGGGATAACTTTGACTCATTGCTGGGCTGCAACTTTTCAAATATGTAGACATACACAGAAATTAACATCTTTCTCCATTTATTTTGGAGATTATCTTCCTCCTTATCGCGTTCTGTTCCAGTTCCTGTTCACACAGCAAGTCTAGATAAAATGATGTGGTTAGATAACAGGAACGGATTATAGCATGCGTTTTAATGTTGAGAAATGGCAACATTAAAACGCATGCTATAATCTGTATCTCTCGGTATATTTTCCTTGGAGACAAAACAGACATGAATTTCTTGCTAACATCGGTACTTTTGAGGGCAGTGGCGGCCCTGGCTTGTTTTACACCCTGGGTGAGCGTCCCAGTCTTTTCTTCATGTTACTGTAGCACCACATAGCATTAAAAATTCCACTAACCATGAGGGTGAAATTAATTACCAGTTATTATTATCATGCCTCAAATTCAAATGCTGACCTGCGTGTCAACAGAATAAAGAGCGCGCTGTCTCACATAACTTGTTTGAGGGTTACGATGCAATGACACCTTTCTACACACCCTCTGTTCGCACAGTTTTCACAAACATTATGTGCTTTACACACACACACACACACACACACACACACACACTCACACACAGAAACCTGAGAACAGACTGGAACCACTGAAGTGAAATGCAGAACTAGTCGAGGGAGTGTTTGTCACGATGATTATTTGGGGGCCGCCATGAGTGTGTAAGTGTGGCCTCTTTGATTCCCTCTCGGAGCTGGGCCAATGAGCTCTCCCCTTTTTCCTGCCTGTTCTCTGCGGCCCTATCAAAGAGCCGTCTTTAGCTTCCCCTCTGTCTTCTTCCAGGGCACTGATGTGGAATGAAAGTCTCCCGCCAGCGGCCTCTGACAGCCAGCTGTTCTGCCCCTTGCTGCAGCAAATGAGGAAGCCGAGCAACAGCACCAAAGCCAACACTGTGCTCATTTGCATCCATGGCCTGGTCTCAGGTCTGGGGATCTTGGAGAACGCCCTGATTCTGTGGGTGGTGGGCTTCCGGCTGCGGCGCCGTACCGTCGCCTCTGTGTGGGTGCTCAACCTGGCGTTGTCTGATTTGCTGTCCACTCTGACGCTGCCTCTTTTCACCTTCTACCTTAAGTCCTCCAGTAGCTGGGAACTGGGTAACCCACTGTGCAAGATCCAGGCCTCCATATTTTTCTTAAACATGTTTGTGTCGGCCTTCCTACTGGCGACCATTTCCCTGGATCGCTGTTTTCTGATCACCAAACCAGTGTGGAGCCAGAACCACCGCTCGGTGGCTGGAGCATGGAAGCTGTGTGGGCTGGGGTGGCTGTGGGCAGCTGCTAATACGCTTCCTTATTTTTTCTTTCGCTCTGTCACTGAGAAATTGGACGGGAGAAAACTTTGCTACCACAATTTTGCCTTGTATTCGTCATCTCCGGAGAGTCTGGATGGACACTGCAAGCTGTGGCAGGCAGGAACAGCCATATCCAAATTACTGCTGGCATTTCTGTTCCCTTTGGTAATCATTGCAGCCAGCTACATCCAAATCAGTCTTACCCTCAAGACCAGGCACAAACAGAGGAAGAACAGTGCCAGCAGGAGCATCGCAGGACAGACGGACGCCACCACACAAAACAAGAAGTTCTACGTCCGGTGTCTGTCATCATCGTGTCTGCCAGCCGCTACTTCGCCGTCTGCTGGCTGTAATCAGAGCAGTCAGCTTTCGCAGAGCTTCACCAAGATGGTGACATTTGTGGTCGCAGCATTTGTGCTGTGCTGGGCCCCCTACCACATCTTCTGCATCATCGAAGTGGCCGTCGCTTACCAGCCCCGATATTTCAGGCTGGTGGAGGCGGGGTTGCAAATCGCTACCACAGCTGCCTTCTTAAATCCAGTGTTGAACCCCATCCTGTACGTTTTCAGCTGCCCCAGCTTCTGCAAGAGAATCCAGCAAAGCGTGGGAGCCGTTTTTGATGCGGTCTTGGAGGAGAGAGGGGGTCTGCTGACATCTCGTCGGAATTCAAGGACACCTGCTTCGAGGCAGCGCGTTGGGGATGCAACCGCAGGAACGCTGGGATCAAGGGGCTTGGTTTACACCCTGAGTGAAGGAGAGGAATTGAAAAAGGAAAGCTTAGAAAGACAAGATATTAATTCAACATAAAGCTGAAAAAATCCTGTTACCCAATGTAAAATTGCGCATTTATTCAACAGTATTTCTTTCCTGCCCAGTAAAATGTTACATATCTTTATAGGAATGCAATTTATATGGTAACAAATGTTGTTTAATTTCTGCCTTTTTCTTTCTGTATAACTTTGTTTATGCCTTTAATCTCAGTTTTCTTTATTTAGTCATTTTTTTGTTCCCTTCTTGTTTTATATTTACATTTTTGGATTTAATGTTAAAAGGGGGGTTGAAGAGCAGACAACTGTTGGACCTGAGGGTAGCTATGATGCCGTGAGCACTCTGGCCACCAGGGGGCGCAGGAGGGTTATTTACGTTTGCAAGTGTTAGCTGTGTTTGGGATTTTCCAACTCTAATCCAAGAGCGAGTTGAACCGAAAACCTTCTCGTCAGTGATTGGTTTTGATCACGTCCAACGTTTTTCATAAATTCGGCTGGACACACGCGTGCGCGTGCACATGCACATGCACGCACCTAGCTGGAGGTGTAATGTAGGTCACAGAAGTGAAGGATTATGGTGGAGGTAATTGTAATTTCAGAGAATGAAGACTCCAAATATAAAGACAGAGCAGGATTAAATACGACCCTCCACTTTTCCCTCAACCGTTCAGCAGATTATTTCTCTCTATCTCTCTTTCTCTCATTCTTTCTCCCTCATTATGCTCTGTTAGAAAAATACAGCCTGACTAGAGGAGAACGTTCTCCACCCTCAAAACAAATGTTTTCACCTAAAAAAAGACAATAATCTCAGGGAACCATGAATGCTAATGCGTGGCTCAGAGTCAGACGTCTGTGGAGGCAGCTCTCAGAGATCGTGGATTGGGAAGAAGACCCACTGACAGGACCAGTGGGTCTTCTTCTAGTCTCAGTGTTCATTTCCATGCCTACATATGATCTACGTTCCACAAGGTTCCATACTTGGACCGGCCCTTTTCACTTTATATACAAATCAAAACAGTCTCTAGAAGTTCCTCTTTCACTCTCCAAACACTGAGAGATCAGAACACTTTGACCCAACATGGTGCTGAAAAGCAGCCAGAGTTCTGATAAGTATTGACAAAAGAGATCACACTCTTCTTCTGACCTACCAGGTCATCAGAGGCCCAGCTCCATCCTACCTGGAGGAGCTCATAGCACCTTATAATCACAATAGACCGCTCCGTTCTCAGAATGCTGGTCTACTTGAGGTCCCCAGAGTCTCTAACCGTAGAATGGGGGGCCGAGCATTTAGCTACCAGGCCCCCCTGCTGAGGGACCAGCTCCCTGTCCAGGTACGGGAGGCTGACTCCATCTCTACTCTCAGATCAGACTTCAGACCTTCCTGTTCGAGACAGCTGATAGTCAGTAATTCTGTAGTTACAGTCATTATTAGTCATTATTATTAGTCACACTAATTATCACAATTAGTGGGTGCAGAGTTCCTCACCCTGCTGGTTCATAGTCTCCTCTCCTCTCCTCTCCTCTCCTCTCCTCTCCTCTCCTCTCCTCTCCTCTCCTCTCCTCTCCTCTCCTCTCCTCTCCTCTCCTCTCCTGGTGTATGATGAGGATTTGGAGAACAATACTGAGGCAGAGCGAATTGAAAGGAAAAAATAGATTTAAAAACCTGAGGGGGAGCTGAAAGATGGGGGGGGGGGGGGGGGGGGGGGCATGTTTTCCAAGTGGGCCATTTTGCGGGGTCCAATAACTTCAAAGGACTGTTTGAAGGACACAACCAGGTTTAAAAGGTTAGATATGGATAAAGTTTGGGTTACAGGAGTTACATTGGGTGTTGTGTAGGGAGAAGGCATAACCGTTTTGGTTATTAATGCCATTAATTACTGCCATTCTTTCACCTTTAGCCTGTGCTGTTACATACACATTATTAGCACTGCTGCTAGCATAAGCAAAGTTGTTCATCGTTAATCGTTGTCATCACATATCAACCAGACTGAGGTGGAGGTTTGATTCTCCTCATCCTGTGTGATTACTGGGACATGTTCTACAAAAGGCCATATGGGGGACGCATAAACAACGAGATGGACCGCAAAGTGCAAAGGATTGAGGACAAGCCTACACCAACATCGGAGCAGTCGAGAGGGAAACAATGAAGGGATTAATTCAAATGTGGCATACATGGACTTAACATCGTGTAATGCTCCGAACTGACAGAGTGTGCGTTCAGCTGTGGTGCAAATATCAGCTGTACATTCAATCTTTCTCATCTGCCACGTCAAGTCCGGTTAAAACAGGCAAATACACAGAATAAAGGCGACAAACTAACTTCTATTGAAGGATGAAGAAACAGGAATTTGCTGATGTGAGCAGAGGTGAGCAGATGAGACCGTGAGCGGCGGACGCAGGTACAGGCGGGCGGATGAAGAGGGGCGAGAGAGCAGGAGGAGGGAAGGAGGAGCAACAGCAAGAGGAGAGACGCCTCAGCTTATCAACCAGTGTCAGATGCCACAGAGACGAATAAAGAGGACGAGGAGAGGAGGAGAAGAGCGTGACAGGGGGACATAGAGACAGAGGACGGCTCAGAGTGGGCTGCAAAGATGAGCGACGCCAAAAGCGTATCAGTGATGGAGGCGCCGGAGGGGAAGTTAATAAAGAAGGTCAGTGTGTCCTGCAACAGGTTCCACCTTAATGGCGATGAGGCACACACACACACACACACACACACACACACACCTCCCAAACAGCTCCGTCCCATCAGATGTGGGACCACACTAACATTCCAGGTGTGTTTTGCTCCTTCAGGGTTCCATCAAGAAGAAGTTGGAGTCGTTCAGGCGATGGAGTTCAGCAAGTATGAAGAGGCCCCCGAAGCCAAAGGCCAAGACCATGAGCCTGTCCTCCCCAGTGGGAGACCCAGACGAGACGTGGCTGCGGGAGGGAGACAGGAGGAAGCTGCGGCCCATCGTTGACTCCGTCTTCGGACAGGTAGGCAGGACGAGTGTCAAATGAGAATCAACGAATGGCAGCAGGTGTTGATGAGAAAGAGGTGATTAAATGAGTGGATGGGACGTTGTTGCACCTGTGTCTGGAATGTTGAAAACTGGAGGAATCTCCACTGTCTGTTCCTCCTACGGGGGGGGATCTGTTGGGGATCTACCTCAGATCTACAGTGGTGGAATCCTGCGCATTGCTTGCTGTTTGCTTGAATATAGTCTGACAAGGAGTCTGGAATCATTTCAATACAAGTAGGTGGACAGCTGCCCTGTGGTGAGGTAAAAACCAAAGTATTTATGAAAGATTAGAAGCTAAATGGTTCTCAGAGCCTGATTTCAGAGCAGTGGGTCATTGCACTCCCATTAGAGGAATGATGGCGCAGCCACAGCCCAACATGAGAAGCTGAACTCTGATTCAAGTGGTTGGACGAAGGTTTGGGGACGTTTGTGCCTCAGCTCGGAGAGAAGCGCCTGTTTGCTTGTTGAGTTTGGAGCAATTTCAGGCCTTTCTGGTCTGATGATTCAGTCGTTTCTTCTTTTTTTTTAAAAAAGAAATAAATGTTTTATTACTGTTTCTTGCCTTTGACAGAAATTGTAGCTTCAGGGTGCCTGAAACATTCCTGAGATCTGCTGGTGGTGAGTGGCTGCAGGGCCAAACTGCCCCTCACAGGGAAGCAGGATTAGACGCATGGAAAGAGTCATCAGTCACTCATCCTGACCTGTGACCCTGCAGAAAACCTACGAATGTCTCTGAGTTATTGGAGGAAATACCAATGAGCTACGTGTTGAGTTACGAACCTTGGATTTTATTTCTTTTTCTCTGACTCCTTCGACTCATTAGAGGCTGACAGCTTATCCTATACTTAAAATAAACCAGCAAAAATCAGCATTTTATGCCCTTTTTAGAAGAAGAAGAATGTTCTTTATTTCTGACAACATGATATCTTTAATTTCTGAAAATCGCTACTTCCTCGGTGAGAGTCTTCGAGTTTCGCCATGCAATGAGGAATCTGTTGGGATTTACAGGGAAGCACCTCCTTGTTGGATATGTGACCAAAAGAAGAGGCTCGTTTTCCCTCTACGCTGAGCGGGCGCACGAGGAGCCGATTTTTCGCACGAGTTTCCAAGTGTCGCATCCATGAAAAAAGGCATGTGGCCTTGCATGTGCTCTTAATCTATCCTATATAGCTGCCGTGGTTCTAATGAATCTGTGCATACAGCAACAGATGGGGTGAATGATGAGAAAGGGGCCGATGGCTGGATGTCACAAAGAGGAGATTAGAGGATTGTAAATGCAAGTGAAGGCCTCCAATGATACCAAGACCACTTAGAGCAGGAGCCACAGATGTCATGAGGCATGATGAGTGTAAATTCCTTTGCTGAATTTGCCATTTCAGATGTGGCTCCACAGCTGTGTCGAGAGCGTCGCACCAACTGTCGGTGTACAGATGAAGGTCCATAAAGCACCCATGACAACGCTGTTCTTCTGACAGGTTCTGCAGGTTAAAAGTGGAACTGACTGTTGGAGCTAAATTAGGATGGAATGAAAGGTTACCAGTTGAGTTTAGCTCACAGTTATTACAGGTACTGTAAATACTGGATCTACCCGCTCACATGTACAAATAGTCAATTTAACAATATGCAAAGTAATTCCAGTACAGGAAATAATAAAATTTATACCACTTTATAATCATGAAAATGCTCAGACAGAAACTGGACAGGTGGAATTGGGCTTTATCCTCCTTTCAGGGTTGAATAAGTGAGAAAATGAGAGCACCGAATGTGGGACAGACCAGGCAGCCGCACGTGGGTGGAGTCCGGAAAGAACATTTTCCTTATGTGAACTGTTGTTGTTGTGGTTGTTGTTGTTGTGGTTGTGGTTGACACAATCCAGTGAGGATAGCTGTACGTGACATATATTTGAGTTAATGATGAAACATGTTAATAAAATATCATTAGAGTTGTTACTTCATCAGAGATGGAGTGTTGAATACTACTACCACACTCCTAATAATAATAATAATAATAATAATAATAATAATAATAATGGTGCTTCTCACTGTTGCTTAACAGCAAGAATGATGTTTTGAGTGACATCTCAGAGACAATAATGGATTGGGGCGCTGTGTTGGAGGAGGTCTCCACGGTAACGAGCCCTTCACTCTTATTGGTCGACCCCTGCTTTAACTTGCAGGTCAGCCTGATTGCTGACTGTCTGCTACTGACTGACTGTCTGTGTTTTTATGTCACTGTGCAAGCGTATGTGTGCGTCCACCGTGGCGCCCAGCGAAATCCTGACTTTTGGAGGGGCTCCCATCGTGTTGTTTGCTGGGATTTTTTTCTACTACTTGCTGTTATCGAGGGATGGAGCTCAAATTCCCGGCTTGACACTCTTTTTAAGCTTTTGGATGATTCCCCACAGCAGGCCTCCAAGAAAAAGAACTACCCTTAGTTTACGTCTGTGTTGTGTTTGTATCTTTATCCTCCTGCTATCTCCATAGTAGCAGTTAAATAAAGCATGGTGACATGTGACTGAACAAGGCTGCACATGTTATAATTACATGCGGTAAAAAAAAAAAAAAAATCACAGGATGCAGGCTTCCATATTTTAATCTGGTAGGTATCCAGCTGGATCAGTGGTCTAAGGCACTTACTGTTGCATAACCAAGGCTCTGTGGGATTGAAATCCTTTGTCAGAAGTCATCTCATCACTCTCTGCTGTCTCTATTTAATAGATTTTTCCATGTTCCCAAGTCCAAGTAAAGGCTGCTGGGTCAGATGGAGAATCTTTTGTGTAAAGATCAGTGTGTGCGTGTGTGTGTGTGTGTGTGTGTGTGTGTGTGTGTGTGTGTGTGTGTGTGTGTGTGTGTGTGTGTGTGTGTGTGTGTGAGACGTGGCAGCCTAAACTTCCCAGAGAGGACTGAACTCCAGCGCTTCTGCTGACGCCTACTGGCGATTATTAGAATTACACATGCGTGATAGTCGTAAATAGAATCAAAATCAGTCATCAAAACCTTTAAATTTATATTTTTATAGTTCTATTTCAATTTTTTTTTATAAATTTATATTATAATGTCTTACCTCTAGAAGTTTTATTCCTTTCGTTTAGTAGTTTAAATTCTTTAAAAATTCAGACAGAAAAAGAATAGAATATTCAGAAAACATGAAACATTAACTATATAAAAAATTGAGAAATTTTTAAAATGTTAACGAAATATGACACATACATGACACATATATGACAGATATATGAAAAAGCGAGTAAACGTCTCTTGGCATGTTTTTACCGCCATCTAGTGGTTTGAGTGAAGAAGTACGGAGGAGTGGAAATCCTCATTCCTGCACATATTTTCTTGAAAACAGCTTATGCTCCACCTATATTTTCTTTAATATATTGTTGATACATTGTAAATTACATAAAATAATATAACCTTAATCAAATTTAACTAATATTACAAACTTGGAGTCAATGTTATATAACAGTATATTGCACTCACCACTATTTATGGTGATATAATTATGATAATTCTAAGATGAATAATTCTGATTTAGCTACTATGGGTGGCAGATAGTCTAATTGTAATGTTTTGTAGCACCCAACCCCCCCCCCACAAAATAGTGTATTTTCTGTCTCCATATTTGAGATGGTTCAGGTTTCAGCACATTCAACAAACACAGTTTTTATTTGAATTTAAATCAAAGAAACGTAAAAGTGAAAACACCGTCAACATTTACAGGAGACAAACTGTTCAAAGGTCCGAGCACTTTGAGCAGATCCAATATTAAAGCCACGGAAATAACTACGACAGCAGATAAATGGATGTCAAACAGCTTTTTAATCTCCCGTCTTGCTTCTATGTAAATTTGAACTTTTGACTGCAGTATGTGTAAAACCCTGATGGTGTCTGACAGATTAATTTGTCTCGTGTAGGATTTAGAGGTACGGCGCGTCTCCCGCTTTGCATCTCCTTTCAAATATTTGCATAAGCACTGCCTTAGAGACGGAAAAAGCATCTTTTTTTTTCATTCTCTGTGCTCGACAGGAATGAGTAACATAAGTACTTCTCTGATTCAGCCTCTCACTCTTTCTGGCTTGTCAACATAACTCTTTCTCTCTAATCTGGAATGCCAGGGATTAAACAGGCAGCCAATTCTCCATCTATAATTCTACCATCCCCCTATCTGGAGAGAGAGAGCGAAATAATCACGAGTTCTGCCAGACTCGTCATTTTGAGAGTGTAAGCATGATGTTTGAGAGGCCAAGAGAGGAAGGTGGCTGTGCTGGATTAGATTATGTTGGTCCAAATTCAAGGGATCACTCATGACAAGAGGGACTGATGGATAAATAGGGGGAAAGGACGACGTGTGAGAGAGTGACAGAGGGATAGAAAGGGAGAGAGAGAACGGCGGAGTCATGCAATCAGAGTCTGGCAGCAGCGGTTTGTACCAGGCCAGATATGACCCTGCTCGCCAAGCTCCGGCGCCCCGCTGGCGTTGAGTAGAATCCCAATAAAAAGCTCATCATGACAGCGGCTGGAATCATATAGGAGTTTGGGACTTGACGCGGCGCCGTGTGTCCACCTCTGCTCGCCACGGGACCAATAGGATCGTGGAGCCCGGCACATGCACGGAGAGGAAGCCGCGTTCGCTTTCAGGACTTGTTGCGGTGCAGGTAGAGACGCGGTCTGAGAGGCGCTGACCCGCGGGCTGCACGGGATTCAGGATGGACTCTGAGTGACGTCTGAGCAGCCGAGCAGGGAAGGAAAAACGGACCAAGAGAACTGTGGGGAAGGAGCAGGGGAGGGGGGGAAGACGGGAAGGAGAGGGTGATGGGAAACGTCAACAAAGCCTCTAAAAACAGCAGCCAAAGGAAAAAGGTAAGAACTTGTTGGCTGGATTTTCTCTGAAAAGTGAGGCTTTGGTTTTGGGAGCGACGTCTGCACGCTTCGGAATGTCGTCTCCATCAAAGTATTAACAGTTTTCTCATAATTCCACGGCTCTCGCTCCTCGAAGGGGGAGCCGGCGGCCGTAGAGGGAAGCGGCGCCACGTTATCCGCCGCCGTGCTGGGGGGCTTGGGCGGCGCAGGTGAGGCGGACCCTGACGACGAGGAGCAGCGGGACTTTGACGACCCTCTGTGCGCACTGGTTAAGAACTGCAATGTGCTGCACAACATAGTGGGGCCTGCCTGTATCTTCCTCAGACAGGGCTTCGCCCAGAGCCAACTTGTATGTACCTCACACACACACACGCACACGCACGCACACGCACGCACACACACACACACACGCGCACATTTCATATATATCCAATTTTCGCAGCTTCAATCAAAAGGTGAAGTTAAGGCCACCGGTCAGTTCAGCGCGACCTCATCTCATTTCTTATGACACCTTTATCCAGTAAAAGCCCCCCCCCCACCCCCCCCGCTGGGACGGCCTCTGGATGGATGGAGAGGTCAGCCCCACCCTCACAGCATTCAGTGTGTGGATGGAGGCCCAGCAACTGCGATGTGATGGTCGTGTTAATTGGAGGAAGCCATTAGAGTGCTTCATCTCAGGTTTACTGTCTGCGGGGATGTTGGAAGACCTCCAGCTCGCCGGGGAGGACGGAGACCTTGGCAGACAACAGGGATTCGTCCACCGCCGCCTCCTCCCAAAGCGCTCCGTCCCAGCCACCATGATTCCCCCATCGATGGTGCTTTCAACTGCTCAGTCTTGGTTCCATCCGACCGGGGAATCTTGTCTTCGGCCTTCAGGGGGCGCTCTTTAGGACTTCCTTGAGCACCGTTCCCGAGGAGGAGCTTTCCTCTGGAGAGCTCAGGCTGGGGAGAGCAGACGGGATCTCTCTGGAGCTCAGTCAGACCCACTTATGGAGTCGGTTCCTTTGACCTCACAGCAAAGACCTGAAACGGTTTAAAGGATTCAGGGAATTCAGGGAAAACTGACTACGGAACTGGAGTTTCTTGCATTGATACATTTTCATCTGACTGATGACAGAGATGGAGCAGATTAGTTTTTGAGCCCACGTGGGTGATTAGTCTCCCATAATCTCCTTTTTTTTTTCATAAATTGGCTAAATAACCATAAGTGGAATAAATGTCCCGACAGTGTAGGATTTGATTTTTTTGACATTTTTTAATTCATTTTCACAATAATCTTGAAAAATGCGCCGATGATCTGGATTAAAGTTTAAAGTCGCCGGAGCAAACATCTGCGTTTTAGGCGCGGCGGTGCTGACCGTCGACGTGGCGCCGGGCCGACCAGAGTCCCGGGCTGGTGACGCTCGTCAGGCCGAACGCAGAGAAGTTGCAGACGCAGATGAAAAGAATCAGAGAAAGAGAAATGAAAAAACAGGGATAAGCCTGGGTGATTTGGAATAAAATTTACAGCTCTAATCCCCCCGTCACTGTTCTCTCTCCCCCTCTACACGCTAATCCAGCCTTGTATTATTCCTGCTGCCCATGTCAAACGTAGCCCCGGATCACCTTTTGTCCACGCTGATGTCTGACGCTGGACAGAGGACAGTCGGAACCTTCCTGGGCTGCTGCAAGCGTTCCAACTGAACTTTAAAAAAAAAGCTAAAACCATAGAAATATGTGTTATTTTCAGAAATATTGTGTCTCGGTGTGGAGGAGATGTCCTCTAAAGCCATGAGAGTGGACAGGAAATCATGTAGCAGACCAGCTAAAGGGGCGGTTATGGTCTGTCCCATCAAAAACCTGATAATCCCCTGACTGAAAAGGCTTTGCAGGAGTGAAGGAACCCAATGGTGCTGTGGTTTGTGAGGAGACAGACCTGATACCGACAGTCAGCTGATGCGTCTCTAACGTTTTCTGTCTGCACTATAGGACAGAGATCTACGGCCAGAGGAGATGGAAGGTACAGTCCAGAGACGTCTCAATCCAAACCCCTGCTCCCCTGTCTTGTTTACCAACCTCTTTGAACCTTTAAAGCTTCTAACTCTGTAGTGGAAAAGGCTTTTCCGGCATTTCCAAAAGGCTCTTTTGCCTCCTGAATGTCAATGATAGAGCTGCGAGAGATCAAAGGAGGATTAGCATTCAAAGGAAAAGATTATTCTTCACAATTTAAGGAGAGTTCAGCTACGTTTTCTCCGGGCTTTCGTATTCCAAAGTCGCGGCAAAGGTTTGATTGTGGATTAAACGGCAGAGAAACTTCACACAGGGAATCGGTGACACCGGGAGGAGAATTAGCCTGTTAAAGGTAAAGTTAGGGTCAGGCTGAGGCTGAACTGAGGAGTTACAACTGTAGCCGCACTCCTAAACCGATCTATAACGAAGATTCTCTGCTTATTATCTGGTTCTTAAGGACCTTAACCCCCTCAGGGTATATATCAACTGTTGCATTCGACCTCTAAGGTGGTCATGTGATCAGATGCAACATGAGGACAAATATCAAATTATTCAGCAAAGCCAGAAAGGGCGTCTACTTTCTCCTTCTTTTCCCGTCAGAAAGCTCACGAGACAGATGAATAATAAATCCTACATTTCCTAAAGGACGCTGGATTTATTTTTACTTATTGTTTTTACACAATCTCCACTTGGGTCCGTTCAGCCGCATCCATCTTTAATCCCCCGCAGAGCTTCGGGAGGCTTTCAGGGAGTTCGACAAAGACAAAGACGGCTTCATCAGCTATAAGGACCTGGGAGAGTGCATGAGGACCATGGGATACATGCCCACGGAGATGGAACTGATAGAGCTGAGTCAGCAGATCTGTGAGTCCCACACACACATGAGGGATGCAGCCCGCTGCTGGATCCAACACACTCTCCACGACCTCCCAGTAACCAGCAGACTCTCATCACAGACTGGAGGTTCTGTTTCTAAATCCGCTCCTCATCCAGACATGGATGTTTTTAATAGAAGGGGGGGGGGTTGACGGGGGCATTCCAGACACTTGGGTCCATTCAGCATTTCAGTTTAGTCGGAACAACGTGCAAATAGTTGGTTTTCCATGATGAAATGGGGGCAAAGATCACGTGTAATGATGTCAGACCTTTTTTAGGCACATTTCCAGGGTGGAATATAAACGGTCGTTGCTGGTGTGTATCAGCCAGGGCTCGGCTAGTCCCTGATTAATCACACCTCCGTCAGACAACCTGTCTGCTCATCATCATAACGGGGCTTCTTCCTCCTCCAGGTGGGGGCAGGGTGGACTTTGAGGACTTTGTAGAGCTGATGGGTCCCAAGATGCTGGCTGAGACTGCAGATATGATCGGTGTGAAGGAGCTGAGAGACGCCTTCAAAGAGGTCTGCACTCGCTCCAGATGCGTGGAATCACCATTAAGAGGACAATCGCTCACCCGGAAGCATCTCAAACTTGGATTCGTTTGGTTTTTTTCCCAGTTTGACTCCGATGGAGATGGCCAGATCAGTCTCGGAGAGCTGAGGGAGGCCATGAAGAAGCTGATGGGAGAGCAGCTCAACCACCGTGAGATCGACGAGATCTTACGGGACGTGGACCTGAACGGCGACGGGCAGGTGGATTTTGAGGGTGAGCGATTCGCACGTGCGGGGCCGCAGCATGCGGGGATTCGCCGACACTCATGTGCGTTGTCTCCTTGCAGAGTTTGTGCGAATGATGTCTCGCTGAGGCCGCCACGCTGGAGCTCTGCAGGTCACCAACGTGGAGCAGACACTGTTAGCGTGTGTCCAGATCCTCCCTGTGTAAAAATCCATGTCTGTTTTTGGTTTTCTTGAGTTCCGGCCCCTCTCTTACCTTAGTTACTGTGTTTCCATTTCATGAATGTAATATGCATTGACAGAGCGGCCACGAAGGAGACGTTTGACCAAAGCATTTGTTGATTTTGAATCGATATTAATCACAAAATGAAGTTGCCACCGGCTGAAGTTAGACTGCAGCGACAGTTGCCCCCGTTTATGAGATTCGTGGGTCAGGAAATGTCCATTAAATATGCAGTTTACCTACGTTACTTGACTTGACATAAAGTTGTGCACGTTTGAAGATTGGTTGCCATGGTTGCAGTATGGTGACATGAAAACCCTGTTTGTGGAGTTTAATTTTAAAACAGTGTGTGTGTGTGTGGGGGGGGGGGGCCGGGGGGGTGTTAGAGCTACAGTATAGCTTTTAATAGCCATATATACTATTTAAGTCTTTCTCTATGCACCTTCATATAAGCAAAAGCAACAAATTTAATAACTTATTCACATATAAAAAGTTGCTGGACATCAGTTCTTACTGGTAATTTGAATGGAACCTGGACTGTCTCATATTAGATGCTTATTTTATGCCATCCTATGGTTTTAATGACCCATCTGTACATTGTTAAACATCTTTTTAAAGAATGCAATGTAAATAAACCAAGTTAAAACAACTAATGAACCGTCGCCTCTTCATACACTAAAGAAATGGGTCTTTTGACCCGTCTTATTTTAAAATGTTATTTTTTTAAACAGATTTGTCCCTGGAAACATTGTTTCCGTGTCTGGATCCTTCAGAGCTACCCTGAGAGTCCCATCTTCATCATGAAGGACTTGGAGTTTCATTGTTAACCAGCTGCTACTCAGTTGCTGCCTGAAAACTAGTTTACAGTGAGTAGTTGTATAAATGCCCCCCCCCCTGGTGCAGCTTCCTCAGCTTGTGGCAAAATTGCTGTTAAATGTTTCAGCTTGGAGGGTTTCAGCAGTCTTAAATCTTCCTCTTTTCTGAGCCTCGGTTAATGTAGCTTCAAGCTGGAAGGCACAAATTACGAATTAGAATAACATCACTGCCAACGTCCACCTTATAGTGAAAATGTGGCTTCGTTGACTCACGTTCTCCAGCAGGGGGCAGTGTTGGGCAGTACGTAAATCTGATATTAGAAGAATGAAAAATTATGAAATAAATCCCATAATCACGGACATACCGTATTATTGAGAAATAAAAGATTCATATCTACAGCACATATATAGTAACTGGCAAACAACCACACTTGACCGGGTCACAAAATATTCTGTAATTTTTGGTTTGTTTTGTTTTCTCAGTCGTGAAACCTGTTGTAAAAGCAGCACGAGACTTTAATGTGTCTGTATGTGTGTGTCCATTAATTGTTCCCTTTCACCCCCCTGTATGTCCAATAAAAATACACTACTTTATTTTTTGCTGCCCATGTTTGACGCCAGGTTACAAAACAGATGTGAAGCCCAAATGTCCGATTCAAACATGTAAGTATTATTGTGTCAGTATACATGCAAGTGTGCACAATTACACACTGCTAAAGGATGCTAAGAATGTGATGATAGCACAGATTTTAATGGTAAAATCTCACCAAATCAATTTTAGTAGTAATAAGCTGTGATGGTTTCCAGAGCAACGCCAGGGGTATCCTTTACATAAGCATACATCCTTTATTTGGTCTTTATTAGCACGTGTTGATTTCAGTGACTGTAAAGCAAGGACATTTGTTGCAGGTAAATATTACAGCTGTAGGCATTATTCCTGTCATTTATCAACGCTACAAGCAGCTTTTATTCCCTAATAATCACAGCCCGTGTTCACTGATTCCGATCAAAGCACAATTCAGCATGTCTCTCTTTTGGCTCCGACTTGAGCGCTACATCAATTTCAAATCATCTACATCTCACACATCCAGTTATTTTCGACATTACAGTGCTCGTCGTTCCAGCTCCCGTCTCTTGACGCCAGGTGCCAGAACTCCACACAGTCCTGGTTCCTCCCATCGTAGCTGTTGGGCTGGTTGTCGCCCCAGAACCTGCAGCATCACAAGAAACACTGGAGTGAAGTCGCTCCAACACACACACACACCAACTGCAAAATGACCCTTTAAAACAGGAATCCTCACGTTGTGGTCAGTGGGGTTCCATCCACCCACTTCCACTGGCCTTCCAAGCCTCCATCCGTCAGTCCGATCCAGACCTCTTTGTTGCTACTAAACAAGTTGTTGAGGAATCTCTATGAAAGCAAGCAGAGCTTTAGTGCTGCGTTTAGTGACACCAAACCTGTTGCAGAGGACTAAACAGACAAGTGTGAATAAGGACAAACCATCTCCTCCTGGGTCTTTATGATTGCCAGATCCGCTTTCTTCATTTTGCAATAGTCCCGACTGTCCTTCCATTTTTTCTTGCCAGCGGAAATGTAGTAGCAGCTGCCTTGAAACTTCTTCCAGCCGGTGGGGCATTTTTTATCTGCGGGCGGAGAGAATTCATCGTTAAGGGGCACGGATGGGCTGCGGGACGGTGCAGACTTCCTGGACGTTGCCCACCTGTGCTGAGCCGATCATTGTCCGCGAGTAGCTGGTCCCTCTCCACAGTCAGGTTGTGTGCTACCACCCTCAGCCGGTCTCGCTCCGAGGACACGTTTTTGTAGTTTTCCTCCAGCTCTATTTTTTCCCGCGTCAGCGACTCCAAAGCCGCCCGCAGCTTGTCCGTGGCTTTGGTGAGGGAGTTGTAGCTGGCCTGCAGGGTTTCTTTGGACATTGTCAAGTTTTGATGGCTGCTCTCCAGCATCTCCTTCTCATTGTTGGAGAAGTTGTACCTGTCCTGCAAGTGTTCCACGTCCTTGACTAACGTGTCGTAATCGAGCTGCAGCAGCTCTTTTGCTCTGGTCACGTTGTTGAACTGGTTCTGTAGGTTGTTCCTCTCTTGGGAAACGGTGGCGTAGCTCTCCTGCAACTCATTTCTACGTTTGAGCATCAAATCATATTGGGTCTGTATATAATTTTTGGCTGTCACCAGATTCGTGTTGGACTTGTCCAGCTCTTCATTAGCCACCTTCAGCTCTTCTGTCTGTTTGGTCAAAGCTGTGTTGCTGGTCTTTAACTCGCTCTCGCTAGTTTGAAGTTTCGCATTTTCCGCAATCAGTAAATTGTTGTTGGTCATTGTTTGGCCGAGCTTTTTCGACAGGAAATTGTTGGTTTGCTGTAAGTTGCTGTTTGTAGTTTGAAGATCCTTTTGTTGCTTCTGCACTGTGCTCAGTCTCTCCTGGAGGTTCTCCTTCTCTTTAATTGTGCTGCTCAGGTTGCTCTGATGGTCACGTTCTACTTTGTTGTCTACCAGAGATGAGACAGCATTGAACCACAGACTGGACCAGGCACATTTCTCTAAAACATGCACAATATTAGACAAAGAAAAGCAAAAGACTCACGATGGACACTCTGACCGATGACGACGGCCAGCAGCAGAACACACAGCAGGCCGAAACACGCTGCTGCTAACCGGAAAGGGTTGTTTCTCAATGCATATACTGAAAAAAGGAGCAAGAATAGAAACAGAAACTTCAAAGTGATGAAGTGTTTTAAGGAACCACTGGTGCCGCCCCCATCTGTCCTCTTTCAATAGTATTGCAAAACACCACTCACCATATTTCGAGCAATTTTAAACTACAGACAGCTCGGAATTTCAGGGAAAGCTAGCGGCATTGATGCTATATTTCTTTAAATTCTGCATGGTGGTTTTGACTTTGTCTCATTCTAAATGTCTATCATTAATCCTGAAGTATCCTATAGTCTCATACCGCATTGCCACGTTTAAAGGTTAGAGCACGTTAGAGTTCCCTGTTCCCCTTATGTTTTAACCCTTTTGGAGTCCAATTACACCATATTTGTACACCGTGTTTTTTATGAGCTGAACCACAACATTGTTTTATGCTTCATTTGGAATGAATTCAAGCTTTCTTTACCTGAATACTGGAACTTGCTGCCTTCTGAGAAAAATTGTTTATAGCCTATTTTGCTGTCCATGTCCATGGCTGCTACTGTGGAACCATTGTATGCAACAGACATCTTTAAATCTCCTTCATCAGCTGCAAAGTGGGAATTAAAACACAAAAAAATGTGTATAAAAACACACGCGAAAAGCTGCAAATATGCAGAAGCCTTGACTGCTTCCATGTTTCAGTACTGTAAATGGAGACGTCACAGAGCTTAAAAGCATGATGTCAGTTGATCTAAAGTAAATCTTACCTGTTATGATGAGGATAAAGATTTGAAGTGAGCAAAGAATGAGGGTTGGAGTAGTAATAACCACAGAACTGCTGGCTCAGAGGCGTCTTAAGCAACATTCGGCAGGTCCTCCCACATGGAAGGAACTTCCCCTCCAGCATTATTCCCTAGAATATATACAGATGCCAACTTTAATCACTATAAATCAGAAGATTCTCTTTCACAACGCAACAAGTATTAATTTTCTAAATTCTAAAACAACTGATTATGCGCATAAATTCACACCTGAGTTCAGTCTCTTTTCAACCTGGTGATGTTTTTGGATTGAACACTTTAATAATAACACACATGCAACATTAAGAACAGTGCACGTGCTACTTTGACCTTGGTTTATGCAGATGTGTGGAATATTGTAGACACATTATGCTGTTTCTGAGTTGTGTAAAGAGTTCCTGGGGCAGAGGTCTGTCGTATTTTGGAATTTTTATTTTTTTTTGCAAATGTCATCAAGTTCACGGAAGTTAAGGAAAACTGAAAAGGAGGAACTTATTTCACAACAAAGAAAAATGCTGATCATGAACTCTTTCAAAACTTTGTGTAGACTAATATTTAAGTTTGGGCCCCACAGATTGAGGGGTTGTTGTTTTTTTTTAGTTTGACATTGTTTTTATTGTCAAGGTTTCTAAATGTTCCATTAGAAATCCATATTTTTGCTCTCAGGAACGAGGTCGACCAATTCAGTGCTTCCTCTGTGACAACACTGACAGAGACCTGGTGTTAAAGACGAGAATAACGCGACAGCGGAGTTACTCAGCGTGAACTCTGTATTTTAGCATTTAAATAGTTGTTTCATGCATCGTCGTTCTTGATGAATACGGATTATTGACTGTCTAACACCTGACGCATCGTTTCTGTTGATGATGACCCTTGATGTATCGGCTTATATAGCAGATGTGCAGTCAAGGTCCGATGATTTCAGATTCATTTACAAACGTGGACACAAGAATCCAGCATTTGTTTTAGTCCAGTTGTAAAGTCAGCGTACTGCGTGAGCGTGGGCCTCCCACTGCAGCTGACATGGGTCAAAGCCAACAGCAAATAAGAGGAAGCATGACTTCCTACAGAGAGAGGGGGGTTAATCTGAAACACCCTTCACGTATCTCAAGCTAGCTGTCAGTTTACTCGAGAAGACCGCAGGGAAGCACAGTGAGATAAAAACGCTGACCCAAACCTTCCCTAACCTCTAATATATAGTAACCAATATAAATATGAATACACAGGAAACGTAGAGTAATTTCACTAAGCATTAAAACGCATGTATAATAGCCGTGCACGGCCATTCCTCCTGATGCACCATTGGTCAAAGGCAACAAATAGAACAAAACTATGCTAAATAAAACTAACTAAAACTAAAAGATGTGACTTTTATAGGTCAGGACTACTGAGACTAAATATTTCTGTTTCTTATGGTTACCACCAAAGCAAACGTGATGAAGCACTTTCAGATATGGATGAATAAGGAGTTCTTTGGTTTTCAAGCTTATGAAGGAATCGGCGTGCTGCTCAGAGAACCGCAAAGGTTCCCTTTCTCTATTAAGGACAATGTCGCCCAGGGGTGTCACGCTGATCCCAGAGCAGCGAAGACCAAGATGGCGGCAGCACTTGTATGAGCTGTGGTTCCCAGGACAACAGAGGAAAATCGAGAGCAAACTCAAGAACCTTTCCTCCCAGCGCTACACCACCTCCAGCCGACAGCACCGTCTCCTGCAACAACTCCCACCGCTTTTTCTTCCAGCTCTGCCACCCACATACAGGACTGATGTGGACAAGGACACGAGAGCACAGCGGATAAATGGAGCGGAGCAGCAGCATAAAAGGAAAACAATGAGTTACAAGAATCCGATTTTAGAGCAGTTGTCATGGAGCCGTTCCCCAGAGGAGGATGTTCAGGGGTTTTGTCCTTCAAGAGAAGATCTGACTGACTTGGGTATTTTTCGAGTTCTTCCCCGTCCACTTCCAAAAGGCGTGTTTCTGCAGCTGTCTTCAGAATACTGCAGAATGCATCATGTGACCTCTTAGATGGCCCTTATTTCCTCCGAGAAATGTATACGGGACATCCCATGTAAGGCAAAAACGGGGGTAAAATCAAATGCCACGAAACGCGACACAATTAAAAAAAGCCCCAACTAACATGAAAACACATCCTTGCTGCTCACGACACGTGACAAAGGTTCCATTTTTGAGTCACGTACAGACTCGTGGTTTTTTTTGTGCAATTATCAACGACATATCAAATACAATTAGCCTCCTACCAGAGTTCTCACTCCTCTGTGCCTCACTTTACCTCAGCGTCTCTCCTCCAGTGATGAGATGCGACACTAAAGCTTTAGGAAATTAATCTCTGGAGTTAGTTCTATGCCGATAATTCACCTTCCTACAAGTCCATGCATCTTATTCCACCCTTCCACCTGAGCAATAATCCTGCCTTTGTCTCATTTCATCGGCAAACATCCTGTTTATCCCAACATCTGCCCACATTTCTCCTTCCAAAGCTTCTTATCTCCCTCCTCTGTTCCTCTTCTCCTCTGCCCTGTGACGTCCTCGGGAACTTTGATGCATCACTGATCTGCCAAAACATATTTTCCGAAATTTTATTCTATCAAACTGAGTCACGTCGCAAACTTTTTCGTCCTCAGTGTGTCTACGAGGGTCACTTAAGAAGACGGATGAAGATCGGATGAAACCACGATGTCTCATACTCATCGGCGCCACGTCCCCACTCGAATCCACCCATAACTTCAGCCTGGCGTTAGCAAACCACCTCAACAACACAAACAGGCCTTCAACCACATCACCATCGCTTCCCTTCTCTGTTTCTGAAACCCTGATTCATGCATTCATCACATCCACCGTTGATTGAACCTCCACTGGGCCCTCGTTCCCCACATTCGACTCCTTCTGCCGCGTTCCCGCTTCTCTGACCTTCCCCTCTCCACCAAACCAGGGGCAACAAAACCTGCTACATTTGCCCCCTGCCCTCGAAGTCATCACCCAAGAGGCACCTTTGTCAGAACAGTTTTTAAAGTGTCATATTTTTATGATTTTATTGTGTTTCCTAATGTTCTTACAATGTCTTCCTTTATATTTTATAATGCAAAGCACTTCCAAAGTCTACTGTCAACCACGTGATTCCCGAACCAACAGGAACAACATTAAGCAGGCATTCACTTTTAATTGGCTGCTCACCTGAAACCAAGAAAGGGTCCTGGAACTGTGTCTAACGGGGGTGAAACATCGCCGGTTTTATGCAAAACTCAAACAGTTTTGAAGAGCAGCCAGAGAATCTTGGACTGACTCTTCCTTTCACACATGCCCACGTGGAAAACAACCCAAAAGCCGTCTTACCGAGTTAGACGAACACAGACTTCAGCACAAATCATCCACCCCGAAGGAATACAAAGAAGATACTGTTGTAAATGATATTGTGTTTGCTCAGATGAGCTCGCAAGGCTCCAGCTGTGTGGGATTAAATTACTATTTGCAGAAGTTTTATGCAACGGTTTTGTCAAAATCCCCCCCCCCAGCATCATTAAAGTAACACCATGATAAAATATAATCAATGAGGGTTTATGAAGAATAACGTCCACCAGACTTCTTTTGTCCTCCTCAACAATGATCCTGTTATTGGTCTTTATTTATCAGATTTTGAATAAATGATCAGTTGCTCGGTAACGTTCAGCTGGTTTCTACAGTGGTGGTATTTGTACCAACACCTAGAACTTGTAACCTAGAAATATTTATAGTCTCTGCTCTTTTTTCTCTCTCTTTTATGCCAATGTTGTATTTCCTGGCTTTGTTCACGCCTTCACCCGTGTCTATAAATAGAGAATCCACCTGATCCCTCCCTTGTGTCACACTCGGTGTGCTTGATCATGTCGGATCTACGAGGCTCCTTGTTTGATCTTGTTTGAGCTCCACAGACCGATGAGACTTTTCCGACTCCCGGTGATTCATTGTGCAGCTCCTCTCCTGCCTCCCTCTGCGGTGCCACAGTCTATTTTCATTCCGGAGAAATAAATAGAAGTAGAAACAAGACGAGTGTGTGAAATTAGCCATGTATGTCATGTAATGCTCGTTAAGCTTTTGTAGCTCAGCGCTAAAGCTTCAAACAACAGAGAAACAGTTGGTGTTTGTGCAAATACTGCCGTCATCATCGAACCATTCATAGTTCTGTCTGTTACACTGCAAAGCAACATAGATATAAAACATAAAACGCACAACATAAAACTGTTTCCACGCCCACACCACCTTTGATCAAACGGTAGCTTTCAAAGGAAAAAGGAAATCCACCGATCACAAAGCAAAATCAAGTCTGTGGTTTTCCCTAATAGCAGAGGTGGGAGCGTTGCCCAGGAACCTGTCGACACTGCCCTGGGCAAACCGCTGGTAATTGGATGCTTTTGATTAAATCATTAAACCATTCACAGCACTTTACAGTAAAGTCTGCATCTTGTACACTTTAGAAGATTAAACCTATTCATGAAATGCTTTTTTTCTCCATCTAACATTTTAACGAGCTGAATTTTCCACGATATCCCTCCAGAATGAAGGTGCAGCTGCTACTGGATCCTCTGTATCAACAGGTGTCTCAGGTGGATTATCAGAGGTTTACAGGCCCCCCCCCCCCCCCCCCCCCCCCAATACGCTCACTCAAAATTCTGATTCAACGACTCGACTACCAACTCAAGTGATAAGAAAGACGTCTGTCTCCTTTAAAGTGGACTCACAATTGCAAGTGCTGCCAAAACATGGCACAACTGTGTGTATCTGAGTGTGTGTGTGTGTTTGTCTGCACTTTCGAAATGTTCTCAACTCTCAAGTGATGAGGTCCAAGTACATGACTCAAAGCGAACGCTTCCTTTCTCGCACCTTCACACAAGTCCTCATGACCACGTCGCCGTGTTTTCCTTCCTCTACTGCTGTGATTTTTCTCCTCTTTTTTAACTTTTCTTCTCCGATCGTGGAGGATTTTACGTCAAGGACGATGCAGAAGGACGTGTGAAGGAAGCTGGTGGAGACGTGGCGGATAGAGGCGGCCAGAACATGCAAAAGCATTCACGGGCGTATTTTCAGAAGAAGGAAAGTGCAAATTGCGTATGTGCAAGTGAGAAAGTGTGCGTGCATGCTTTGGATATGTGCGCAATTGTGTGTTTGAGGGAGGACATCAAAGAAAGTGAGAAGTATGAGGGATCCAGCAGGTGGAAGCAAGTTGTGAGAAAACGGTGACGCACGTGGAGCAGCGCTCAGCAACCAGCCTCCCTCCCGTTCAGGAATATTCAGCAGTTACATATACTGTAGATACGTACATCCACATCTGTCCTCTGACTGGGTCCTGCGTTTGAGTGATGTGGACACTGCCCAATCAAACACACACACACACACACACACACACACACTTTATATGGACTCCACAACCAAAGTGCGTCATGGATCTTTTTTTTTTTTTGCCTCACAAACGCTACCAATGGGATTATGAATGATAACTGATGTGTCTGTACCATCCTTATATAGACATGACAGACTGCGAGTGAGCATGTGTGTGTGTGTGAGTGTGTGTGTGTGTGTGTGAGAGAGAATGGGATCTGTGTTCAGCAGCCTGGTAGCTGAAGAATAAAGTCGAGTACAAACACACTGACAGAAGGTTCTTTGTGAAGGATTTGGGCTCATAAACTCGTCAGAAAGGTTCATTATGTTTATTTATTTGCTTAATCTGCGGCAGAGTTTCTGTCTTGAAACAAAGGTGACGCATATGACCAGCTCAGATCAAGATTAGATCCATTTGTCAGATATTTTACTATCAACCTCGGAAACGTGACGATCCCACTGCTCCACTTCAGCTTCTGGGCAAATGTGAAATGTTCTGCTTGAGAGAGATTCTATATTTATGAATTTATCGCTGTCTTATTGTTTAGTGCATTTTTATTTTATCTTTCATGTGATTCACCAAGTTATTTTGTCGAGCATAATTGCACTGAATATTAGTATAAACCTAATACTCACTCGAAAGGGTCGGTCAGTCTTTCTAATTATAATATAACTGCATTTGCATGTCAGTCATTCATGATGTCACTATTTAATCATCTTTAATTTATCTTTTTGTTGCATGTCTCCACCTCATGTCCGTTTGTACTGTGAAGAAAGCTGGACAACAGCCGGGGAGACTTGCGCAACATCACGTGTGCGTGCGCGTCCACACAAGCCTGTGGGTGTGTGCATGTGTGGGCTCAGGCCGCTTTGGGTGTTTCTCCCAAGACCTGAATGAACCTCCCACACAAAACGTTATTAAAATGACTTATTGTTGCTTTGATAGCAGCATCTTAACAGGAGGAACAGGAGCCAATCCAGCCGGTCAGCTGACATCATCGTTTCTTTATTTTGTGCAAAACACAGACTGTAAACAAAGACAAACTGAACAAAGGAAACGACGTTACCATGACACAACTGGTCATCTCACAGTGGCCTCGCTGTCTGGGCCACTGAAGAGCCCCCAGGCTCAGGTTGACCTCCAGGAGATGAAAAAGAAAACAGCACCAAGTATTTCCTGAAATCACAATCATTAGTGTGTGCGCGCGTGTGTGTGCGCGTGTGTGTGTGTGCGCGTGTGTGTGTGTGTGTGTGTGTGTGTGTGTGTGTGTGTGTGCGCGCGCATATGTTTGCACCTCTCCTACTCTTCCACTCCTACTCTGTATCTCAGCCTTGACCTCCTCACCTCTGCTGAAGCTTGGAAACACATCTACTGTATCTCGCTTGTGAAGAGGTAACAATGGAATAAACCCACTGAAGAAGAAGGAGTGTGTATGTGTGTGTGCGTGTGTGTGTGTGTGGGGGGGGTTCTTCAACATGTTTTTAAAATCTCAGCTTTAGTTGGTTGTTATTAGTGTTATTAGTGTTTAGTTGGTGTTATTTATAGGGCCGTCTGTCCTCGTCCGCAGTGTCAGTTTTGGCTTTTTCTCCGGACCTTCTCGTTGGCCAGAACTATGGTTGCCAGGGAACTTGCGCCTCTCCCGTCCATCTGGCTTCGCCCGCCCGTGATTCACATGAATCACCGCAGTGACAAAACGAGTGACGTATTTGCTTCTGCGATGGCGCCAGCTTGCGACTCCGTTCATCGTTCTTCTTCTCGCTCGCTCACACCCTCCCAGATGCCTTCACAGTCAGGGACCTTCTCACCGGCCACTGTGACATCGGGTCCATGTGGTCGCTGCTTTTTCGTGAACTTTGGTCGGTTTAGTCACGCCGTAGTCAGAGTCGCAATCTGCTCCTCTCGACTTGGCTCGACACAAACCGAAGCACATTGTCGAAGTAATGCGACGAATAAAAGCGGGATTCCAGAAATATTCAGTGTATTTTTTTTTTATCAAGAGCTTCTGCATTCAAGTCAAACAATCTTTACACATTATATCAATATGTCACAGAAAGACACATCTATCGAAATAAAAGAAAATAAAAGAAATCTGCAGCTTCCTGACAGGAAGCACTTGTTCACTGTGGCTGTCGCAGAAGACACAGTGATCACAGAGAACCGCTGAGGTGGCTGGACACAACAACTACCCATGAGCACGTTTGCTTCTCTTCATCTGCAGGTTCCTGCACGGTCTCAAGCTTTCTCATCTCCGGCTTTGATTCGGTTTTCCTTGGTTTCCTTAACCTGCCAATTTCATTTCTAGTAATTACCGTTTGTAGCTTATGAAATGAATTCATCATAACCTACAGTAGTCTTTTGTAATGAGTGGACCCTGTCTCGGTATGATTACCTTTCCCTTTTCAGTTATCACTCACAAAAATACACAACTATTTACACACTTTAAGTGTTACAGTATTCATTACTGTGCACTGAAAACTAACAGTAATTTAAAGACCGGTAGCAGCCAGTTAATTGGTTGCACTAGTTTAAACTATGTTAAGGTGACAAAATTGACACAACTGTAAATCACACTGATACTAGTGATGGACTAAGCCCTCGTTGCCCTGATTACAGGGAATTATGAAATCATCCAGGCAAAGCAGAGAAGGCTATACCTGTATAGATTTGTGGTCTCAGCTGAAGAACTCTTAGCAGCCCTGAAAAATGTTGAGCCCTGTACGTGGTAGATTTAGAATCAGACCATTCCCTCTATCTCCCTCACTGTGCCTTCAGAAGTGGCTAACAGAGAGGGCAAAGGGGGTGTAAAGAGTCTATCAGGGGGTCTCACAGCCTTTAAAACAGGCTGGAGGGGGAAGGGGGCGTGGCATCAAGAGTCCAATTCAACCGAACAGTAGATGGAGGAGGATGCTGACAACAGAAAGGGCTGCCAGAGAGGGGGAGGAAGAGGAGGGGGAGGAGGCAGATGGAGGCAATTCAAATTCGGGTGGACATTCAAGCTCGAAGCACCGCACAGTGATGCCGGAGTCCTCGTTACCGTAGTTTTCCCAATACTCTTCCGGGTCGAGTTTGGGCAACGCCAGCTCTTCCTCCCCCATCTCATACTTGACCACCGAGGTGGTCGTTGACGGGCCTTTCCCATACAAACCAGCCTTGACGGTTTCGGAGGTTTTCTCAAAGACGCCTTTCGTGGAGGACTGTGGCTTGTTTTTGTGGAACCACCAGCGGGTTTTGGTGCTGAATGTGGTGGTGGTGGAGCCGCCAATAGAACCTGGGTCGGGTAAGGGGCAAAGAGCAAAGTCCATCTCACGGAGGAAGCGAAGGTCCTGGCCACGGCGGGTGGAAGGAGAGGCACAAATGACCTCTGAGGAAGAGACCCGGGCCTCGCGGAACCACTCCCACAGGGCTCGGGACTCACAGCCACAGGACCAGGGGTTGGCATTGAGGCGGAGGAACTCGATACTTTGTGTGTCCCTCAGAGTTTGGCTGGGCAGCTCAGCCAGGGAGTTGTTGAAGAGAAAGAGCATGGTGAGGCGGCCGAGGTCGCGGAAGGCGCGGCGGTTCACCTGCCTGATGCGGTTGTCATGCAGGAGAAGGCGGTCAAGGTTGACCAGGCCACGGAACACGTTCTCTGAGAGAGTGCGGATGCGGTTGCCATGCAGGAACAGCTGGCTTAGATTGATGAGGTCTGAGAAGATGTCATCCTGCAGGAAGTGGAGGTTGTTCTCCTGGAGAACACAAAAAGAAGGTGTGTTGGTACAGATCATAAGCAGCAACCCAGGTTTTGGTACTTGAAGCCTGGGATTTTTTTTGGTTAGGCTCAGAGCCACCGGCACCGTATTTGTTTGCCTTCCCTTACCTGCAAATAGAGGAAGTGCAGGCTGTACAGTTTGTGGAAGATGTCATGGGGCAGGGCAGACAGACGACAGCGGTGCATATGGAGGCTCTGGAGTTTCTCGAGTCCGCGGAAGGCTCCCCCCTCCAGCCTGCGGAGGCCTGGATTGTCACCCAGATCCAACTCCTCCAAATCCCTCAGCTCACTGAAGGCCCCTGCCTCAATCCATGTGATGTTGTTGGAGAAAAGCCACAGAACCTAATGGAGAAAATGGATTTTAAGGGCGTGTTACCATGTTATTTAACCTTGCATCACTGTATGCAATGCAAATATTTTTAGACGTATTTGTGCTTTTATCCCTTCTCTATGAGCTTTTGTCTTTTACCTGAGTTCCGAAGCCGAAAGAGCCAACTCTGAGCTCCGTGATCCGGTTGTTCTGGAGGAATACGCGCTGCGACTCGTAGGGCACTCCCGCCGGTACAGCAGTGAAGTTCTGCGCCTGGCAGCTCACAGTCATCGGAGTCGGGTAGCACACGCAATGATGCGGGCACGCCGATGTCGGACTTGGCTTGCCGAGGACCAGCCACACCACCAGCCACAGGGAGAGACCGCCTGGATAAGAACATTGGCGCGTCGTTAATTCCCGGTCCAAACAGAGAAACATCTGCGTTTTGTTTGCCTCTTGGCCAAATCGTTATATTAAAATGCGTTTTAAGAATATTATTATGATTTTAGCTGGATCATGATAATCACAGCTACTGAGTTAATGTTTACGTCAGGCATTTTACGCATTACGCACAACAAGAACGAAAGATCGGGCGAGGCATTAACGAATCATCGCTCATATCATTATTTTGATAAGTCATTCACTTGATGAAAACTATTTAGATTTGCAAGAAAATGATCATTCTGACAGAAAATTCTATGCTTATATTATATTGTGCCATTTCGTCTAATCGTTTATCTTTTAATTAAACGATAATTAAAATCAGTTGCACAAATTCCCAGTGAAAGCGTTTCTCTTTTTATAGGAGCAATTCAATTTAATGAATGCCAACACCGTACCATAAATGATAAGAAACATAGAAAGTCTTACTTTTGCAGTTGCGCATGACGGAGCATCGTCGGCTCCGAGAAATCGATGAAGTTTCCATCCTGAACCAAAGCCCAAAGCGAGTTAGCCTGAAAGGGCGAAGTAAAGCCTGCTATCTCCGCTGATGCTCTGGTTCCCGAGTCGGAGCGACTGAGAGCGTGCCGGTTGGTGGCCACCAATGTCCCATATATACTCGAGCATCCCGTTATTGCCTACGGTAGTGGGCATCGTGGAATCTCCTACGTCACCAATCCCGGGTCATGAATGAGTGAGGGCGGCAGGAACCGGAGAGGGGAGGGGCCGACCGTAGGGGATTCTCTTGGAGAGGCTGGAACGCGCGTAAAGATTGGTTGGAGTCATGCACGCAAACGGACGACAAGTTGAAACGCGTAAGATGGGAGGGCGAAAACGAGTGTGTGGAAGTAGAAAGAGAAAGGAGAAGAGGAAAGGAGGGGGTGAGGACGGCACGGTGCCCAGTAATAATGACTGGGCTTTGTGGATGCGCGGAGGAGACGCGCAGGGTTGTTTTTTATTTTTACTGGTTATGGTCTACTTCCGGCGCGCTCTCGCCAGACACAGGCAAGAAGAAACGGTCTGGATGGTTCTGTCAAAGGAAAGAAGGATGCCCCCGAATTATGATTCAGCTGCAAGGAAGGATTCAGTGCCAAAAAAAGAGAGTCACTCAAAGCAGCTGTAGTATTTATTAGGGAGGTTAACTAACTCCGCTGCACCCAGGCTGTTTGTGTTATATTTAATTAGACTATGATGCGATTTTTCAGATTATGTCGACATAAAATCGAAAGTTTAGCTGGCCACAAAACATTGCTTTTTAACTATTGAGCAATATCTGGGTGGCGTTTGACAGATCTGCAATTTTAAAATGAGAGAAATTTTACTTCTGCTTTCTTTTTTTTTACAGATGTTGCGAATGTATTACGATATTAGGAAGGAGAGATGTTGACCTCGATTCATCTGCTCCTGCTCATTTCAGTCTTCTCATCTTTGAATCATTTTAAGATGCCGCATCCAGTGGCGAAAAGACACCAGAGGTTGAAAATCAATCGAGAGGCTTTCAGGATGGCGCTGTGGTTACTGAGTGGTTATTGTAGCGGGCCTCGGCGCCAGTGACAGGGAGGAGACCGAAAGGTCCAAAAGCACGAGAGACAAACGTCCAGGAGGGACAACGCCAAAGACAGAGTCGACCCTGCGTAGAAAATCCAGAGGACGAAGAGGTCCAAAAATTAGTCAAGTCCCCCCGTTTACACAACAGACGATTCTACGAATGAATAATCCAGTATCAGAGTGCGTGTACAAACAAATGAGGATGCATGTGGAGACGCGCACACGGTCCACTCAGGCGCAGGCAGTGGTAAACATGTGAGTAATGAGGGGTCCGATCGCACAGTGTGTGCATGTGTGTTGTTCATTCACACCTCCTGGCCATCCTGGTCCAGAACCTCACAGTACCTCCCCTTCACACACACCCACTACACCAGCTGTGTGTGTGTGTGTGTGTGTTTGTGTGTGTGCACGTGTGTGTGAGTCTGCTTGCCTGCCTGCTGAGAGACAACTTTTGTCTAAATGCCACCGCGGCGTGTCAGCCCAGTCTGGGTTGTGCCAGTCACCCACACACAAGGTTTGCAGCACTGTGTAGGCACCGAATCCTTGGTGAGCGCGCCGATCACCATGTTTGTGTAACTATGGTGCACATTCAGAATGAGGCTTTCCCCAGCCCACTCTCTCGGTCCGTCCCTCGCTTCTCCCACGTGCACATTATCCTCTCGGCGCGTGGCGTTCAACGACTACCGGGCGCACCTGTCAGCAGGTGTGTTGCCGTTGTCCTTCTGGTGTAACACGAGTTGGTTTCGACTTAACTTTGCCACCGAGAGTCACACGTGCACAGGTGGAAGGTGGCCTGTTGTTTTCTGCGTGACGCCAGCACTGTCCTGAGGCAAGAGTGCGCGATCCCTCTGTTCCTCTGCGATAATAGTGGCGCACGTGCTTCCTTTCATTAGGCCTGAACTGGCGGCTCACTTTGTGTGAGGAGCACGGGGGGGGGGGATTGACAGCTGCTGCAGACAGACGTGCACACATCTGAAGAGCGCTGAGACAGAAAAGACAGAGGTGACACACGCACAGCCTGACAAAAACCACAAAAAGACGACTGACTCAACACGACGTGTTGTTGTTTAGAAGGAAAGCGTCCGGCTAGCTGCTTATTATCCAGCTACCTTCACAGAGGCAGAAGCATCTTTCACGTCTGTCCAATTGTCTCAGACAAAGAACTTCATCATCCTGCCCTCCCTTCTGATTCTCGTCATTCGTAGCATCACTGCTTCCGTTTAACCATATTCTTGTTTGTCTCTTCCACACTGTCTCCAGCACAGTGCCCACTGCAGACGCATGATGAGTTTTTTCCTCTTATAAGGCAGCACGTTATTGAGCTCCAGAAACACAAGAGGGTCGTGTTCCTTCTTTCTGTTGCCCATATGAACGCCCCCCTGAAACCGTTGGTTTAGCTCTCATTTAGAGATGTAAGTTGCAATCGCAAATCTAAAGAGATTTTGACATATTTGTCATAATGTAAAATTATTTAAAAAGTGCCTCTGGGAGAAAACATTGTATTTCAAATATCTATATATTTTTAACCAAATTGGCGGCCTTTTCGTGTTCACAAGCCCGAACCTACGGCGCTTTTTTTAATCAACAAACACGATGTAATTAGGGATAAAGTGGAAAACTGATTCCAACTGTAGATGCAACACAATGTATGAAACATCTGGTTGTGTGTTCATCAGAAACAAACCCCTCATACATGATCGGTGAACATTTTTATGACTTTAGCGTGTGAGTTCATATTCATCTTTGATTCAGGACAAACTCAAGAATCGTCTTTCCAGAGTTTCTGCCTTTTTTCCCTGTTTATTTGTTCCGAGGCCGTCGAAGCTTTTGCGTCACTGCTGCTGTTGAGTTTTCACTTCGATCTCACTTTTTTTCTCTCTGCATCACCTCTCGCTACAAGTGTTTTGTGCGTAAGTGACAGGGTGCCTGCATTTCCCTGTCAGGTGTGCACTAAATTTTCACATGCAAATGTGTTGCTGGGATCCACAGGAAGATTAACATTATCCTCCCTCTCATTTTAGTCATTTAAAGGTTCCGAAAAACTTTTCCCTTCAGTTCCTTTAACATTTTACACTGAGATTTTAAAAACCGAAGGTTTTAGATGCTGAATGCACGTGAACCGACTGGACAGAGGTGGAATTGTTGTTTCATTTTACAAAAGATTGCCCGCCAGATTTTTGCACCCATGAAAAGATTCCTCACTGAATTCATTTCCACTCTTACGTGCACGTGCACGTGTCGTGCAGAGTATGCAGAACTCGTGCTGTCACGTGTAAGTGTTAATTCAAGTTTCTGAAGAGCACCATTGTCATATTCACACCCGCTGCCCACTTTGTGCACCCATCTGCGCAGCCATGCGTGTGTTGGGTTTCAACTAAGGTGTGGTGAGATGCACGTGTAGCAAGAAGAAAGACCAGCGGGAATATTGTCTCGAGTCAGCGTTTCCACGGAAAACTGCGTCTTCATTATCACTTAGGTTTTCCCGTTTCTATGTCCTGGCTCTTTACCTGGCTCCAGCATCAAAGCATCAAAAGCCACACATGCAGTGATGACTGTTTTAAATGTATATTATTTACAGTCTGCTGTAGTCAGCCATGCCATGTTGCAGCCACCTATCCCCCCAGTGTGAAGTACACAAATATGCACACAGAGACGTCAAAGTTGTGACGCACAGTGCCAGACGGAATCCCACTCCCCTCTGCTCCAATCACCAGCATCACTGGGATCACTGCAGTCACGGTAATGGAGACACAAGTGTTCCTCACTTCAACGCAGCCTCTCCCGTTGGGCTGAAGTCTGGCCAAGTCGGGCCGGCTGAGCCCAAGGACGGGAGCCAAAGTGCTTGAAAACCTCTGAAGTCACACCTGGGGCCTGCGGAATTCCCACAAATTGCATGAAATCACATGACCTTGTCTATATTCAGGCAAATTGATTTATTTGCTCAGTTTTTTAAGAATAAAAAAGCATTTCAACACCCTTTTGAGGCTTGCTAAACACTTGTGTGTGCACAGTGGAAGCGTACTCACCCCCTGAAACTAATGACTGGTTGTGTCAATAACTGCAGTCTTTCACGTTGGTGGGGAGGAATCTCGGCCCACTCGGAGTTGCTTCATCTCAGCCACAGTGGAGGGATTTTCTGACCGTTTAACTGTGTGTTCCAGGCCGTTGTCCGGCTGCATAACCCGACACTTGAGCTCAAGGTCACAAGGTTATTCTGCCAGAGGGTAGATGTCGAGGTTCCAGGTCCTGACGCAGCAAAGCAGCAGCAGACCGTCGCCACTCTTGTGTCCCCATGGAGTCATGAACTTTGACCTTCCCTGAGGCGACTGATGTGTGCACTACTTTAACTGTCGCTCTGGGTTGGACGACCTCCTGGACAGGTCGTCATTGATTTGAAACAAGTGTATCAAGAGATTAGCAAGCAGCTAAGTACTTTATTCCCACGGCACATTTAATACATTCCCTTCATATTCCCTTCAAAGTAGATTTGAAAAATGTCACATTAGATTAGATTCAACTTTATTGTTACAGTATGTGCGGTTTATATTGTTACAGTAGTTTACAGTTGTTTACAAAGTTGCACTATAACCATATTTTACAGATGAGTATTTACATTAAATGCCTTAAACTATAAGTGCAGAAACTATTTACATAAAGCTAGAGGAAATGTGCAAATGATAAATTTGGGATGTGCAGATGATAAAGTGCATGAGTGTGCAAAATAAGTTTAAACAGTAGCTATGTTGGTTACTAAGCTAGTGAGTTATTGTGTAAACCGCTGCAGTGTAGTGAAATGTGGAGTGTGAGAGTCAGCAGGAGTTCAACAGGGACACGGCTCTGGGGAAGAAGCTGTTCCTCAGTCTGCTGGTCTGTGTGCTGAGGGTTCTGTAGCGCCCCCCAGA